>NC_137704.1:1258439-1461662 GCF_964034855.1 Anser brachyrhynchus
CCTAACCCTTCATATCAACCCCCCAACGCTAATGACACTGACTAATGATCCAAACCCCAAACTGCCCCTAACCCCAGGCAACTGACAAAGAAACTGACACATAGCTGAAAACTACAAAAAAGGCAAAACCCTGGATACACACCCCAAATCACAAACACGTGACCAAAATGCTACAGAAAAGCCCCAGACGCAGGCCCCAAGCACTACAGCTAGGCCCCAGAAGCTCAAGACACATCCCAAAGCCAAAATGCAAGCCCCAAACGCTACAGAAAAGCCCCCAAACACCAGACGCAGGCTGCAGAAGTCTACAAGCAGGCCCCAACCACACCCGGATGCAGACCCCAACTGTCCACAAGCAGCTCCCAACCCCCCCCCATGAACTGGACCCCACCCCACCCAGATGCAGGCCCCAGCCCCAGCCCCCACGCCCCAGACTCTGGCCCCAAAGGTGTACAACCAGCTCCCAAATGTCCCCCTCAAAGGGAGGCTCCAAAGCCCGCCAGAAGACCCTAGAGTGTACAAGCAGCTCCCAACCCCCCCAGCACAGGCCCCAACCCCCCCCAGACACAGGCCCCAAAGGTGTCCAAGCAACTCCCCACCCTCCCCAGAGGCACACCCCAAAGGTGTACAAACAGCCCCAACCCCCCAAGACCCAGACCCCTACAGTGTAAAAGCAGCTCCCACCCCCCCCCGCAAGGCAGGCCCTAACAGTGTACAAGCAGCTCCCACCCCCCCCCCAGACGCAGGCCCCACCAAAGGTGTACAAGCAGGCCCCTACAGTATACAAGCAGCTCACAACCACCCCCCCAGAGGCAGGCCCCAACCCCCTCCAGATGCAAGCCCCAAAGGTGTACAAGCAGCTCCCAACCCCCTCCAGATGCAGATCCCTACATTGTACAAGCAGCTCCCAACACCTGCCCCCAAACGCAAGCCCATACTGTGTACAAGCAGCTCCCAACCCCCACAGATACAGATCCCTACATTGTAGGAGCAGCTTCCAACCCCCCCAGATGCAGGCCCTGACCCCCCCCCCCCCCAGCCACAGTCCCCAAAGGTGTACAAGCAACTCCCAACCCCCCCCCCCCCCCCAGATGCAAGCCCCAAAGGTGTACAAGCAGCTCCACACCCCCCCAAGACACTGGCCCCAAAAGCCTAAATATATGCCAAGAAAGTATTAATGCAAGTGCCAAATGCTACAGACAGGCCCAAAAGCACAGGCCCCAGATGCTCGAGGCCGAGATGTAACTTGGCTTTCTGAATTACTGGAAAGCGGCTTTCATTCTCAGCGAGGTGTGCGCAGGCTAGACAGGATGGGGCTTCAGGCACCTCTTCACCTGTGGAAACACGCTGCCATCAGGCACTGCCATGCCAGACAAGCTTTTTCTGTTAAAACACCCTTCTCAGATGCCCTGTGGCATTCTAGTGACCTGCTTAGCTCCGATTCTAAAGACTAACGTCACAGCCCACCTTGCCTGTGGCACCTGATGAACAGAAGAGAAAGCAACCATACCGTTTGGAAACCGTCACTGCACGTGCTGCTCCTTGATGCTCTGTAACCTCTTCTCAAATCCTCAGCCACTTCTGTGTAGAGCCTGCCATGACACCTGAAAAGCAAAATGGATACCCTTCGCAGTCACCTTGCGCAACTTGGCCATTCCGCTCCAACCCCACTCACGACCAGCCTGCCCTTCTCGTGCTGCTCTTCAGAGTGCAGCTTGGCCCCTCTGAGTCTGTGCAAGGCACCTGCGAAAGAAAAAGAAAAGCATAGGCCGCGGCAGCATCCAAAGCCACAGCACAGCTAGGACAGGTACTCTCATCTGCTCCCTTACTCTGCCAACTCACCTGCCCTCGAGGCAGATGCTTCCATCTGCTCTCTTAAGCTCTTATATTTTAACATTGTATGTGGTTTGGTTTTTTAAGTTAAACAAGTTTAATTTAGAAAGTTATACATGTACTTAAACATCATGAATTATATTTACAAAACATCCTACCTTTATATCCAAAGTGATATCAAGAAATGCCTCATATGTATCCGAAACTGCTTTGCAATTCAAGCACTTCAGTGGAAGCAAAATATAAATGCTTAACAATACGTGGAGGAGACTAACTGTCCAAATTCAAGTTGTCGATAGATACTACTTTAGACAAGCTGCAGACTGCTTTACTACCGACAAAAGACACAGATCAGTTCTAAGGACAGGAATATTTTTAAAAGTACCTCTTGATCTTAGAAATCCTCCAAATATTTGATGAATGATGGTGGTAGCTTGAGAAGATCTGTCCAATCTGGAAATAAATTATAATCAGACCTCAGAAGATTTAAGGCACACAGTTAACTCTTCAAAGAGTTTTATGAAAACCAAGGATGACGTAGACTTTCAGTTTTGATAGTAAATAAAGGACTACAAGGTGCTAGAGAACGTATAAAAGTGAATTTGTTTATGCTGACTTGGTGCTTCCATTCAAGCACGCTTCCTGCATAGCATCGACAGTATAGCGCAAGAACTCGTGTGCGTCTTCTTGACTGCCAAAATGGAAATGTTGTCCTATTCCTAAATAAGAAGATGATAGTATTTACCTCATTTAAAAATGAAATAATTCTCGTATTTCTAAAATCTCTCTTCTTTATAGTGTTAAAACCATTTATACACATCAAATAATTATTTGAAGATTACAAGATACTGAAAAAGAAACACATCTGAAGCCACTTACGACTGAGGTTATTGATAACACGCGTAGGCTCGATAGCATCAACAGTGCAACGCAGGGCCTGGTTAATGTGAGTCTCCATCGTGCACATCATGCAAAAATCTTGTTCACGACCTGAAGAGTGAAAGAAGAAAGCATCCCAGTCTAGCGAAACAGACATAACTACAAACAAACATATAAGTAACATTTAAACTATAGATACAGTATCCACTCTCCTTGTCCCAACAGTCTCGTAACATTTCATTTCACACAACTTTATAGAATAAAAATATCCATTAAGCTTGTGTTCAAGTGCATTTTGTGATGAGAAATCTAAAAGACTACTGCAAAGTCACGTTTGTGAAGGCTGACAGGAATGTGAACTCCACAGGCTGCAAAATATATGAGGAAAGAATATTTGACATTGATGATACAGCATTAAGAGAATGTGGGTTATTTTCAGCACAGTGCTGTCAGGTGAGCTTCATGATACAGAGCTACGAGTCCTTTGGGAGAAAGGAAAAACTAAAGTAATGTATGTAATAGTACTTCTGCCCTCCTTTTTTCAACAGGATTCTTAACTGAAACAATTTCTATATACAGGAAGAAAACAGTTAAATTTCTAGGTATCGATACAAAGGTACCAGCCTAAAAAGCATACACGTTTAGTACAACATTTAGTTTATAGTACAACATTTTATTTAGAACAAAATCAGTCTAGATTTTAATACAGTCCCACAAAAAAATCTAGTCATGTTCATAACAGCTCATATTGCTTTCTAGGTTTTTTTTTTGTTTGTTTGTTTTTTTAATTGGTTCAACAACGAACAGACCATTTATTGTAGTGCATTATGGAACCTAGGCTGTGAAGACTAAAGACCTATGATGCCAACATCCTAAATTTTATTGCCTTTCTAGCAGCAGGAAGCCCAAATAGCCCAAATGCCAAATGTTCATTAAATGCATTCCTGTCCAATGCACTTCATTATTCCCATGAAGCAAGAAAAGATCCTTTTAAAAAAACAAACAAAAAACACACATGGTGCATTAAACGCACTCCATATGCTATTCTGAGCCCACTGCTAATACAATGCTCAAAGCCAGCTTCTACAGGTAAAATCAGGCAAGTAACTTTTTCTCACAGAATCACTGCTGTTCTTTCACCTTCAGAGCTATCCAACAGATTTAAAATACTGTTAGAAAGTACTCACATGACTGGCTGTGCTCAAGATAAAGCATGTAATTGGCAAGTGGGGGGGTGTAGGTCAAACACTGTAGAGTAGCATTAAGAAAACGTGTGTTGCCAAGATTGTACAGGCCAACTCCAACACTTTGTGTTTCTTGCCAATCCATACGTATCTTCTCAGGTGGAAAAAGAATCCTTTGTGGCGGAGCAATTCCATCATTAACAACTGCAAGAAAGTTATATTTAAAAAGAGATTTTGTTTGTTTCTAAGAAAGGCATTAGGTATATATAGGTATAGTAAATATATAAAGTATATATAGGTATAGTAAAAATACTATTCTGCGGGAGCACCTAGAGGAACTAGCTACAATCCAAAACAGAAAAACTTATTGCAGACAGCTTTAATACCGCCAAATTCAAATTGGCTGGTCAGCACAACGTTTTGGGAAAAAAAGTTTAGTCAACCATTTTAATTTTTCTAAGGCAAGTCTAACTGCCATCCTGTTTTTAGTATCTAAAGCCAAGTTCCTCTCCATCTATAATCTTTAACCTGACTACTTCAACTACTGCTTTTTTCCTTATTATAACTTAAACCACAAACGTAGACTTGAAATTATATGGTAATAAATGCAAGGACAATGTAAAAACAAATAACTAGGAATGACGGTACCCCTACAAATATCAGATCTTTTCCTGAGCAATGTTAGCATTCAAAAACCTGTGAATAATGGAAGCTGTGAATAGCAACAATAAAACGCTTTTCTTTGCAAAACAGTCCCCAGTGGTGCCAGTGCACTCTCTGGACTCACTGCAGTGCATTCCCAGTGGTGCCAGTGCCCTCTCTGCACTCACTGCAGTGAATCCCCAGCGGTGCCAGTGCACTCTCTGGAGTCACTGCAGTGAATCCCCAGCGGTGACAGTGCACTCTCTGGAGTCACTGCAGTGAATCCCCAGCGGTGACAGTGCACTCTCTGGATTCACTGCACTGCATCCCCAGTGGTGCCAGTGCACTCTCTGGACTCACTGCACTGCATCCCCAGTGGTGCCAGTGCACTCTCTGGATTCCCTGCACTGCATCCCCAGTGGTGCCAGTGCACTCTCTGGACTCACTCCACTGCATCCCCAGTGGTGCCAGTGCACTCTCTGGACTCAGTGCACTGCATCCCCAGTGGTGCCAGTGCACTCTCTGGACTCACTGCAGTGCATTCCCAGCGGTGCCAGTGCACTCTCTGGACTCACAGCAGTGTATCCCCAGTGGTGCCAGTGCACTCTCTGGACTCACTGCACTGCATCCCCAGTGGTGCCAGCGCACTCTCTGGACTCACTGCACTGCATCCCCAGTGGTGCCAGTGCACTCTCTGGACTCACTGCACTGCATCCCCAGTGGTGCTAGTGCACTCTCTGGACTCACTGCAGTGCATCCCCAGTGTTGCCAGTGCACTCTCTGGACTCACTGCACTGCATCCCCAGTGGTGCCAGTGCACTCTCTGGACTCAATGCAGTGCATCCCCAGTGGTGCCAGTGCACTCTGTGGACTCACTGCACTGCATCCCCAGTGGTGCCAGTGCACTCTCTGGACTCAATGCACTGCATCACCAGTGGTGCCAGTGCACTCTCTGGATTCCCTGCACTGCATCCCCAGTGGTGCCAGTGCACTCTCTGGACTCACTGCACTGCATCCCAAGTAGTGCCAGTGCACTCTATGGACTCACTGCACTGCATCCCCAGTGGTGCCAGTGCACTCTCTGGACTCACTGCCCTGCATCCCCAGTGGTGCCAGTGCACTCTGTGGAGTCACTGCACTGCATCTCCAGTGGTGCCAGTGCACTCTCTGGACTCACTGCAGTGCATCCCCAGTGGTGCCAGTGCACTCTCTGGACTCACTGCAGTGCGTCCTCAGTGGTGCCAGTGCACTCTCTGGACTCACTGCACTTCATCCCCAGTGGTGCCAGCGCACTCTGTGGACTCACTGCCCTGCATCCCCATGGTGCCAGTGCACTCTCTGGACTCAATGCACTACATACCCAAGGTGCCAGTTCACTCTCTGGACTCACTGCACTGCATCCCCAGTGGTGCCAGTGCACTCTCTGGACTCACTGCACTGCATCCCCAGTGGTGCCAGTGCACTCTATGGGCTCACTGCACTGCATCCCCTGAGGTGCCAGTGCACTCTCTGGACTCACTGCACTGCATCCCCAGTGGTGCCAGTGCACTCTCTGGACTCACTGCACTGCATCCCCAGTGGTGCTAGTGCACTCTCTGGACTCACTGCAGTGCATCCCCAGTGTTGCCAGTGCACTCTCTGGATTCACTGCACTGCATCCCCAGTGGTGCCAGTGCACTCTCTGGACTCAATGCAGTGCATCCCCAGTGGTGCCAGTGCACTCTGTGGACTCACTGCACTGCATCCCCAGTGGTGCCAGTGCACTCTCTGGACTCAATGCACTGCATCACCAGTGGTGCCAGTGCACTCTCTGGATTCCCTGCACTGCATCCCCAGTGGTGCCAGTGCACTCTCTGGACTCACTGCACTGCATCCCAAGTAGTGCCAGTGCACTCTATGGACTCACTGCACTGCATCCCCAGTGGTGCCAGTGCACTCTCTGGACTCACTGCCCTGCATCCCCAGTGGTGCCAGTGCACTCTGTGGAGTCACTGCACTGCATCTCCAGTGGTGCCAGTGCACTCTCTGGACTCACTGCAGTGCATCCCCAGTGGTGCCAGTGCACTCTCTGGACTCACTGCAGTGCGTCCTCAGTGGTGCCAGTGCACTCTCTGGACTCACTGCACTTCATCCCCAGTGGTGCCAGCGCACTCTCTGGACTCACTGCCCTGCATCCCCATGGTGCCAGTGCACTCTCTGGACTCAATGCACTACATACCCAAGGTGCCAGTTCACTCTCTGGACTCACTGCACTGCATCCCCAGTGGTGCCAGTGCACTCTCTGGACTCACTGCACTGCATCCCCAGTGGTGCCAGTGCACTCTATGGGCTCACTGCACTGCATCCCCTGAGGTGCCAGTGCACTCTCTGGACTCACTGCACTGCATCCTCAGTGGTGCCAGTGCACTCTCTGGACTCACTGCACTGCATCCCCAGTGGTGCCAGTGCACTCTATGGACTCACTGCACTGCATCCCCTGTGGTGCCAGTGCACTCTGTGGACTCACTGCACTGCATCCCAAGTGGTGCCAGTGCACGCTCTGGACTCACTGCACTGCATCCCCAGTGGCGCCAGTGCACTCTCTGGACTCACTGCCCTGCATCCCCTGAGGTGCCAGTGCACTCTCTGGACTCACTGCCCTGCATCCCCATGGTGCCAGTGCACTCTCTGGACTCAATGCACTACATACCCAAGGTGCCAGTTCACTCTCTGGAGTCACTGCACTACATACCCAACGTGCCTGTGCACTCTCTGGACTCACTGCCCTGCATCCCCAGTGGTGCCAGTGCACTCTGTGGAGTCACTGCACTGCATCTCCAGTGGTGCCAGTGCACTCTCTGGAGTCACCGCACTGCATCCCCAGTGGTGCCAGTGCACTCTATGGACTCACTGCACTGCATCCCCAGTGGTGCCAGCGCACTCTCTGGAGTCACTGCGCTGCATCCCCAGTGGTGCCAGTGCACTCTCTGGACTCACTGCACTGCATCCCCATGGTGCCAGTGCACTCTCTGGAGTCACTGCACTACATACCCAAGTTGCCAGTGCACTCTCTGGACTCACTGCACTGCATCCCCAGTGGTGCCAGTGCACTCTGTGGAGTCACTGCACTGCATCCCCAGTGGTGCCAGTGCACTCTCTGGACTCACTGCACTACATACCCAAGGTGCCAGTTCACTCTCTGGACTCACTGCAGTGCATCCCCTTTGGTGCCAGTGCACTCTCTGGACTCATTGCACTGCATCCCCAGTGGTGCCAGTGCACTCGCTGGACTCACTGCCCTGCATCCCGAGTGGTGCCAGTGCACTCTCTGGACTCACTGCACTGCATCACCAGTGGTGCCAGTGCACTCTCTGATCTCACTGCACTGCATCCCCAGTGGTTCCAGTGCACTCTCTGGACTCACTGCAGTGCATCCCCAGTGGTACCAGTGCACTCTCTGGACTCACTGCAGTGTATCCCCAGTGGTGCCAGTGCACTCTCTGGACTCACTGCACTGCATCCCCAGTGGTGCCAGTGCACTCTCTGGACTCACTGCAGTGCATCCCAAGTGGTGACAGTGCACTCCCTGGACTCACTGCCCTGCATCCCCAGTGGTGCCAGCGAACTCTCTGGACTCACTGCACTGCACCCCAGTGGTGCCAGCGCACTCTCTGGAGTCACTGCACTGCATCCCCAGTGGTGCCAGTGCACTCTCTGGACTCACTGCACTGCACCCCCAGTGGTGCTAGTGCACTCTCTGGACTCACTGCAGTGCATCCCCAGTGGTGCCAGTGCACTCTCTGGACTCACTGCAGTGCATCCCCAGTGGTGCCAGTGCACTCTGTGGACTCACTGCACTGCATCCCCAGTGGTGCTAGTGCACTCTCTGGACTCAATGCACTGCATCACCAGTGGTGCCAGTGCACTCTCTGGATTCCCTGCACTGCATCCCCAGTGGTGCCAGTGCACTCTCTGGACTCACTGCACTGCATCCCAAGTAGTGCCAGTGCACTCTATGGACTCACTGCACTGCATCCCCAGTGGTGCCAGTGCACTCTCTGGACTCACTGCCCTGCATCCCCAGTGGTGCCAGTGCACTCTGTGGAGTCACTGCACTGCATCTCCAGTGGTGCCAGTGCACTCTCTGGACTCACTGCAGTGCATCCCCAGTGGTGCCAGTGCACTCTCTGGACTCACTGCAGTGCGTCCTCAGTGGTGCCAGTGCACTCTCTGGACTCACTGCACTGCATCCCCAGTGGTGCCAGTTCACTCTCTGGACTCACTGCACTGCATCCCCAGTGGTGCCAGTTCACTCTCTGGACTCACTGCACTGCATCCCCAGTGGTGCCAGTGCACTCTCTGGACTCACTGCACTGCATCCCCAGTGGTGCCAGTGCACTCTCTGGACTCACTGCAGTGCATCCCCTGTGGTGCCAGTGCACTCTGTGGACTCACTGCACTGCATCCCCAGTGGTGCCAGTGCACTCTCTGGACTCACTGCACTGCATCCCCAGTGGTGCCAGTGCACTCTATGGGCTCACTGCACTGCATCCCCTGAGGTGCCAGTGCACTCTCTGGACTCACTGCACTGCATCCTCAGTGGTGCCAGTGCACTCTCTGGACTCACTGCAGTGCATCCCCAGTGGTGCCAGTGCACGCTCTGGACTCACTGCACTGCATCCCCAGTGGCGCCAGTGCACTCTCTGGACTCACTGCCCTGCATCCCCTGAGGTGCCAGTGCACTCTCTGGACTCACTGCCCTGCATCCCCATGGTGCCAGTGCACTCTCTGGACTCAATGCACTACATACCCAAGGTGCCAGTTCACTCTCTGGAGTCACTGCACTACATACCCAACGTGCCTGTGCACTCTCTGGACTCACTGCCCTGCATCCCCAGTGGTGCCAGTGCACTCTGTGGAGTCACTGCACTGCATCTCCAGTGGTGCCAGTGCACTCTCTGGAGTCACCGCACTGCATCACCAGTGGTGCCAGTGCACTCTATGGACTCACTGCACTGCATCCCCAGTGGTGCCAGCGCACTCTCTGGAGTCACTGCGCTGCATCCCCAGTGGTGCCAGTGCACTCTCTGGACTCACTGCACTGCATCCCCATGGTGCCAGTGCACTCTCTGGAGTCACTGCACTACATACCCAAGTTGCCAGTGCACTCTCTGGACTCACTGCACTGCATCCCCGGTGGTGCCAGTGCACTCTGTGGAGTCACTGCACTGCATCCCCAGTGGTGCCAGTGCACTCTCTGGACTCACTGCACTGCATCCCCATGGTGCCAGCGCACTCTCTGGACTCACTGCACTACATACTCAAGGTGCCAGTGCACTCGCTGGACTCACTGCCCTGCATCCCGAGTGGTGCCAGTGCACTCTCTGGACTCACTGCACTGCATCCCCAGTGGTGCCAGTGCACTCTCTGATCTAACTGCACTGCATCCCCAGTGGTTCCAGTGCACTCTCTGGACTCACTGCAGTGCATCCCCAGTGGTACCAGTGCACTCTCTGGACTCACTGCAGTGTATCCCCAGTGGTGCCAGTGCACTCTCTGGACTCACTGCACTGCATCCCCAGTGGTGCCAGTGCACTCTCTGGACTCACTGCAGTGCATCCCAAGTGGTGACAGTGCACTCTCTGGACTCACTGCCCTGCATCCCCAGTGGTGCCAGCGAACTCTCTGGACTCACTGCACTGCATCCCCAGTGGTGCCAGCGCACTCTCTGGAGTCACTGCACTGCATCCCCAGTGGTGCCAGTGCACTCTCTGGACTCACTGCACTGCATCCCCAGTGGTGCTAGTGCACTCTCTGGACTCACTGCAGTGCATCCCCAGTGTTGCCAGTGCACTCTGTGGACTCACTGCACTGCATCCCCAGTGGTGCCAGTGCACTCTCTGGACTCACTGCAGTGCATCCCCAGTGGTGCCAGTGCACTCTGTGGACTCACTGCACTGCATCCCCAGTGGTGCCAGTGCACTCTGTGGACTCACTGCACTGCATCCCCAGTGGTGCCAGTGCACTCTCTGGACTCAATGCACTGCATCACCAGTGGTGCCAGTGCACTCTCTGGATTCCCTGCACTGCATCCCCAGTGGTGCCAGCGCACTCTCTGGACTCACTGCACTGCATCCCCACTGGTGCCAGCGCACTCTATGGACTCACTGCACTGCATCCCCTTTGGTGCCAGTGCACTCTCTGGACTCATTGCACTGCATCCCCAGTGGTGCCAGTGCACTCTGTGGAGTCACTGCACTGCATCTCCAGTGGTGCCAGTGCACTCTCTGGACTCACTGCCCTGCATCCCCATGGTGCCAGTGCACTCTCTGGACTCAATGCACTACATACCCAAGGTGCCAGTTCACTCTCTGGACTCACTGCACTGCATCCCCAGTGGTGCCAGTGCACTCTCTGGACTCACTGCACTGCATCCCCAGTGGTGCCAGTGCACTCTCTGGACTCACTGCAGTGCATCCCCTGTGGTGCCAGTGCACTCTGTGGACTCACTGCACTGCATCCCAAGTGTTGCAAGTGCACTCTCTGGACTCACCGCACTGCATCCCCAGTGGTGCCAGTGCACTCTCTGGACTCACTGCACTGCATCCCCAGTGGTGCCAGTGCACTCTATGGGCTCACTGCACTGCATCCCCTGAGGTGCCAGTGCACTCTCTGGACTCACTGCACTGCATCCTCAGTGGTGCCAGTGCACTCTATGGACTCACTGCACTGCATCCCCAGTGGTGCCAGCGCACTCTCTGGACTCACTGCAGTGCATCCCCAGTGGTGCCAGTGCACGCTCTGGACTCACTGCACTGCATCCCCAGTGGCGCCAGTGCACTCTCTGGACTCACTGCCCTGCATCCCCTGAGGTGCCAGTGCACTCTCTGGACTCACTGCCCTGCATCCCCAGTGGTGCCAGTGCACTCTCTGGACTCAATGCACTACATACCCAAGGTGCCAGTTCACTCTCTGGAGTCACTGCACTACATACTCAACGTGCCTGTGCACTCTCTGGACTCACTGCCCTGCATCCCCAGTGGTGCCAGTGCACTCTCTGGAGTCACCGCACTGCATCCCCAGTGGTGCCAGTGCACTCTATGGACTCACTGCACTGCATCCCCAGTGGTGCCAGCGCACTCTCTGGACTCAATGCACTGCATCACCAGTGGTGCCAGTGCACTCTCTGGATTCCCTGCACTGCATCCCCAGTGGTGCCAGTGCACTCTCTGGACTCACTGCACTGCATCCCCATGGTGCCAGTGCACTCTCTGGAGTCACTGCACTACATACCCAAGTTGCCAGTGCACTCTCTGGACTCACTGCACTGCATCCCCAGTGGTGCCAGTGCACTCTGTGGAGTCACTGCACTGCATCCCCAGTGGTGCCAGTGCACTCTCTGGACTCACTGCACTGCATCCCCATGGTGCCAGTGCACTCTCTGGACTCACTGCACTACATACCCAAGGTGCCAGTTCACTCTCTGGACTCACTGCAGTGCATCCCCTTTGGTGCCAGTGCACTCTCTGGACTCATTGCACTGCATCCCCAGTGGTGCCAGTGCACTCTATGGGCTCACTGCACTGCATCCCCTGAGGTGCCAGTGCACTCTCTGGATTCACTGCACTGCATCCCCAGTGGTGCCAGTGCACTCTCTGGACTCACTGCAGTGCATCCCAAGTGGTGACAGTGCACTCCCTGGACTCACTGCCCTGCATCCCCAGTGGTGCCAGCGAACTCTCTGGACTCACTGCACTGCACCCCAGTGGTGCCAGCGCACTCTCTGGACTCACTGCAGTGCATCCCCAGTGGTGCCAGTGCACTCTCTGGACTCACTGCAGTGCATCCCCAGTGGTGCCAGTGCACTCTGTGGACTCACTGCACTGCATCCCCAGTGGTGCCAGTGCACTCTGTGGACTCACTGCACTGCATCCCCAGTGGTGCTAGTGCACTCTCTGGACTCAATGCACTGCATCACCAGTGGTGCCAGTGCACTCTCTGGATTCCCTGCACTGCATCCCCAGTGGTGCCAGTGCACTCTCTGGACTCACTGCACTGCATCCCAAGTAGTGCCAGTGCACTCTATGGACTCACTGCACTGCATCCCCAGTGGTGCCAGTGCACTCTCTGGACTCACTGCCCTGCATCCCCAGTGGTGCCAGTGCACTCTGTGGAGTCACTGCACTGCATCTCCAGTGGTGCCAGTGCACTCTCTGGACTCACTGCAGTGCATCCCCAGTGGTGCCAGTGCACTCTCTGGACTCACTGCAGTGCGTCCTCAGTGGTGCCAGTGCACTCTCTGGACTCACTGCACTGCATCCCCAGTGGTGCCAGTTCACTCTCTGGACTCACTGCACTGCATCCCCAGTGGTGCCAGTTCACTCTCTGGACTCACTGCACTGCATCCCCAGTGGTGCCAGTGCACTCTCTAGACTCACTGCACTGCATCCCCAGTGGTGCCAGTGCACTCTCTGGACTCACTGCAGTGCATCCCCTGTGGTGCCAGTGCACTCTGTGGACTCACTGCACTGCATCCCAAGTGTTGCAAGTGCACTCTCTGGACTCACCGCACTGCATCCCCAGTGGTGCCAGTTCACTCTCTGGACTCACTGCACTGCATCCCCAGTGGTGCCAGTGCACTCTCTGGACTCACTGCAGTGCATCCCCTGTGGTGCCAGTGCACTCTGTGGACTCACTGCACTGCATCCCCAGTGGTGCCAGTGCACTCTCTGGACTCACTGCACTGCATCCCCAGTGGTGCCAGTGCACTCTATGGGCTCACTGCACTGCATCCCCTGAGGTGCCAGTGCACTCTCTGGACTCACTGCAGTGCATCCCCAGTGGTGCCAGTGCACTCTCTGGACTCACTGCAGTGCGTCCTCAGTGGTGCCAGTGCACTCTCTGGACTCACTGCACTGCATCCCCAGTGGTGCCAGTTCACTCTCTGGACTCACTGCACTGCATCCCCAGTGGTGCCAGTTCACTCTCTGGACTCACTGCACTGCATCCCCAGTGGTGCCAGTGCACTCTCTGGACTCACTGCACTGCATCCCCAGTGGTGCCAGTGCACTCTCTGGACTCACTGCAGTGCATCCCCTGTGGTGCCAGTGCACTCTGTGGACTCACTGCACTGCATCCCAAGTGTTGCAAGTGCACTCTCTGGACTCACCGCACTGCATCCCCAGTGGTGCCAGTTCACTCTCTGGACTCACTGCACTGCATCCCCAGTGGTGCCAGTGCACTCTCTGGACTCACTGCACTGCATCCCCAGTGGTGCCAGTGCACTCTCTGGACTCACTGCAGTGCATCCCCTGTGGTGCCAGTGCACTCTGTGGACTCACTGCACTGCATCCCCAGTGGTGCCAGTGCACTCTCTGGACTCACTGCACTGCATCCCCAGTGGTGCCAGTGCACTCTATGGGCTCACTGCACTGCATCCCCTGAGGTGCCAGTGCACTCTCTGGACTCACTGCACTGCATCCCCAGTGGTGCCAGTGCACGCTCTGGACTCACTGCACTGCATCCCCAGTGGCGCCAGTGCACTCTCTGGACTCACTGCCCTGCATCCCCTGAGGTGCCAGTGCACTCTCTGGACTCACTGCCCTGCATCCCCATGGTGCCAGTGCACTCTCTGGACTCAATGCACTACATACCCAAGGTGCCAGTTCACTCTCTGGAGTCACTGCACTACATACCCAACGTGCCTGTGCACTCTCTGGACTCACTGCCCTGCATCCCCAGTGGTGCCAGTGCACTCTGTGGAGTCACTGCACTGCATCTCCAGTGGTGCCAGTGCACTCTCTGGAGTCACCGCACTGCATCACCAGTGGTGCCAGTGCACTCTATGGACTCACTGCACTGCATCCCCAGTGGTGCCAGCGCACTCTCTGGAGTCACTGCGCTGCATCCCCAGTGGTGCCAGTGCACTCTCTGGACTCACTGCACTGCATCCCCATGGTGCCAGTGCACTCTCTGGAGTCACTGCACTACATACCCAAGTTGCCAGTGCACTCTCTGGACTCACTGCACTGCATCCCCGGTGGTGCCAGTGCACTCTCTGGACTCACTGCACTGCATCCCCAGTGGTGCCAGTGCACTCTCTGGACTCACTGCACTGCATCCCCATGGTGCCAGCGCACTCTCTGGACTCACTGCACTACATACTCAAGGTGCCAGTGCACTCGCTGGACTCACTGCCCTGCATCCCGAGTGGTGCCAGTGCACTCTCTGGACTCACTGCACTGCATCCCCAGTGGTGCCAGTGCACTCTCTGATCTCACTGCACTGCATCCCCAGTGGTTCCAGTGCACTCTCTGGACTCACTGCAGTGCATCCCCAGTGGTGCCAGTGCACTCTCTGGACTCACTGCAGTGTATCCCCAGTGGTGCCAGTGCACTCTCTGGACTCACTGCACTGCATCCCCAGTGGTGCCAGTGCACTCTCTGGACTCACTGCAGTGCATCCCAAGTGGTGACAGTGCACTCTCTGGACTCACTGCCCTGCATCCCCAGTGGTGCCAGCGAACTCTCTGGACTCACTGCACTGCATCCCCAGTGGTGCCAGCGCACTCTCTGGAGTCACTGCACTGCATCCCCAGTGGTGCCAGTGCACTCTCTGGACTCACTGCACTGCATCCCCAGTGGTGCTAGTGCACTCTCTGGACTCACTGCAGTGCATCCCCAGTGTTGCCAGTGCACTCTGTGGACTCACTGCACTGCATCCCCAGTGGTGCCAGTGCACTCTCTGGACTCACTGCAGTGCATCCCCAGTGGTGCCAGTGCACTCTGTGGACTCACTGCACTGCATCCCCAGTGGTGCCAGTGCACTCTGTGGACTCACTGCACTGCATCCCCAGTGGTGCCAGTGCACTCTCTGGACTCAATGCACTGCATCACCAGTGGTGCCAGTGCACTCTCTGGATTCCCTGCACTGCATCCCCAGTGGTGCCAGCGAACTCTCTGGACTCACTGCACTGCATCCCCACTGGTGCCAGCGCACTCTATGGACTCACTGCACTGCATCCCCTTTGGTGCCAGTGCACTCTCTGGACTCATTGCACTGCATCCCCAGTGGTGCCAGTGCACTCTGTGGAGTCACTGCACTGCATCTCCAGTGGTGCCAGTGCACTCTCTGGACTCACTGCCCTGCATCCCCATGGTGCCAGTGCACTCTCTGGACTCAATGCACTACATACCCAAGGTGCCAGTTCACTCTCTGGACTCACTGCACTGCATCCCCAGTGGTGCCAGTGCACTCTCTGGACTCACTGCACTGCATCCCCAGTGGTGCCAGTGCACTCTCTGGACTCACTGCAGTGCATCCCCTGTGGTGCCAGTGCACTCTGTGGACTCACTGCACTGCATCCCAAGTGTTGCAAGTGCACTCTCTGGACTCACCGCACTGCATCCCCAGTGGTGCCAGTGCACTCTCTGGACTCACTGCACTGCATCCCCAGTGGTGCCAGTGCACTCTATGGGCTCACTGCACTGCATCCCCTGAGGTGCCAGTGCACTCTCTGGACTCACTGCACTGCATCCTCAGTGGTGCCAGTGCACTCTCTGGACTCACTGCCCTGCATCCCCAGTGGTGCCAGCGCACTCTCTGGACTCACTGCAGTGCATCCCCAGTGGTGCCAGTGCACGCTCTGGACTCACTGCACTGCATCCCCAGTGGCGCCAGTGCACTCTCTGGACTCACTGCCCTGCATCCCCTGAGGTGCCAGTGCACTCTCTGGACTCACTGCCCTGCATCCCCAGTGGTGCCAGTGCACTCTCTGGACTCAATGCACTACATACCCAAGGTGCCAGTTCACTCTCTGGAGTCACTGCACTACATACCCAACGTGCCTGTGCACTCTCTGGACTCACTGCCCTGCATCCCCAGTGGTGCCAGTGCACTCTCTGGAGTCACCGCACTGCATCCCCAGTGGTGCCAGTGCACTCTATGGACTCACTGCACTGCATCCCCAGTGGTGCCAGCGCACTCTCTGGAGTCACTGCGCTGCATCCCCAGTGGTGCCAGTGCACTCTCTGGACTCACTGCACTGCATCCCCATGGTGCCAGTGCACTCTCTGGAGTCACTGCACTACATACCCAAGTTGCCAGTGCACTCTCTGGACTCACTGCACTGCATCCCCAGTGGTGCCAGTGCACTCTGTGGAGTCACTGCACTGCATCCCCAGTGGTGCCAGTGCACTCTCTGGACTCACTGCACTGCATCCCCATGGTGCCAGTGCACTCTCTGGACTCACTGCACTACATACCCAAGGTGCCAGTTCACTCTCTGGACTCACTGCAGTGCATCCCCTTTGGTGCCAGTGCACTCTCTGGACTCATTGCACTGCATCCCCAGTGGTGCCAGTGCACTCTATGGGCTCACTGCACTGCATCCCCTGAGGTGCCAGTGCACTCTCTGGATTCACTGCACTGCATCCCCAGTGGTGCCAGTGCACTCTCTGGACTCACTGCCCTGCATCCCGAGTGGTGCCAGTGCACTCTCTGGACTCACTGCACTGCATCCCCAGTGGTGCCAGTGCACTCTCTGGACTCACTGCACTGCATCCCCAGTGGTGCCAGTGCACTCTCTGGACTCACTGCAGTGCATCCCCAGTGGTACCAGTGCACTCTCTGGACTCACTGCAGTGTATCCCCAGTGGTGCCAGTGCACTCTCTGGACTCACTGCACTGCATCCCCAGTGGTGCCAGTGCACTCTCTGGACTCACTGCACTGCATCCCCAGTGGTGCTAGTGCACTCTCTGGACTCACTGCAGTGCATCCCCAGTGTTGCCAGTGCACTCTCTGGATTCACTGCACTGCATCCCCAGTGGTGCCAGTGCACTCTCTGGACTCACTGCCCTGCATCCCCAGTGGTGCCAGTGCACTCTATGGACTCACTGCACTGCATCCCCAGTGGTGCCAGCGCACTCTCTGGACTCACTGCACTGCATCCCCAGTGGCGCCAGTGCACTCTCTGGACTCACTGCCCTGCATCCCCTGAGGTGCCAGTGCACTCTCTGGACTCACTGCCCTGCATCCCCATGGTGCCAGTGCACTCTCTGGACTCAATGCACTACATACCCAAGGTGCCAGTTCACTCTCTGGAGTCACTGCACTACATACCCAACGTGCCTGTGCACTCTCTGGACTCACTGCCCTGCATCCCCAGTGGTGCCAGTGCACTCTCTGGACTCACTGCACTGCATCCCCAGTGGTGCCAGTGCACTCTCTGGACTCACTGCAGTGCATCCCCAGTGGTGCCAGTGCACTCTCTGGACTCACTGCAGTGCATCCCCAGTGGTGCCAGTGCACTCTCTGGACTCACTGCAGTGCATCGCCAGTGGTGCCAGTGCACTCTCTGGACTCACTGCACTGCATCCCCAAGGTGCCAGTGCACTCTCTGGACTCACTGCTCTGCTCCAGCCGCACCAGCCGCTCCAGCGTCGGCAGCCGCTCCAGCCTCGGCAGCCCCTCCAGCCGCTCCAGCCGCGGCAGCCGCTCCAGCCGCTCCAGCCTCGGCAGCCGCTCCAGCCGCTCCAGCCGCCGCAGCCGCTCCAGCCGCGCCAGCCGCGGCAGCCGCTCCTGCCGCGGTAGCCGCGGCAGCCGCTCCATCCGCGGCAGCCGCTCCAGCCGCTCCAGCCGCGGCAACTGCTCCAGCCGCGACAGCCGCTCCAGCCGCGGCAGCCGCTCCCACTCCTGTGTCTGCATCCCCAGTGGACGGCTCACCACTGGGGATGCACTGCAGTGAGTCCAGAAAGTGCACTGGCACGACTGGGGATGCACTGCAGTGACTCCAGAGAGTGCGCTGGCACCAGTGGGGATGCAGTGCAGTGAGTCCAGAGAGTGCACTGGCAACACTAGGGATGCATTGCAGTGAGTCCAGAGACTGCACTGACACTCCTCGGAATGCACTGCATTGAGTCCAGAGAGTGCACAGGCACCACTGGGGCTGCAGTGCAGTGAGTCCAGAGAGTGCTCTGGCACCTTGGGGATGCAGTGCAGTGAGTCCAGAGAGTGAACTGGCACCTTGGGGATGCAGTGCAGTGAGTCCAGAGAGTGCACTGGCACCACTGGGGATGCACTGCAATGAGTCCAGAGATTGCACTGGCACCACTGGGGATGCAGTGCAGTGAGTCCAGAGAGTGCACTGGCAGCACTGGGGATGCAGTGCAGTGACTCCAGAGAGGGAAGTGGCACCACTATGGAGTCTATGGACTCACTGCGCTGCATCCCCAGTAGTGCCAGTGCACTCTCTGGACTCACTGCACTGCATCCCCAGTGGAGCCAGTGCACTCTCTGGACTCACTGCAGTGCATCCCCAGTGGTGCCAGTGCACTCTCTGGATTCACTGCCCTGCATACCCAAGGTGCCAGTGCACTCTCTGGACTCACTGTGCTGCATCCCCAGTGGTGCCAGTGCACTCTCTGGACTCACTGCACTGCATCCCCAGTGGTGCCAGTGCACTCTCTGGACTCACTGCAGTGCATCGCCAGTGGTGCCAGTGCACTCTCTGGACTCACTGCACTGCATCATCAAGGTGCCAGTGCACTCTCTGGACTCACTGCTCTGCTCCAGCCGCACCAGCCGCTCCAGCCGCTCCAGCCGCGGCAGCCGCGGCAGCCGCTCCTGCCGCGGTAGCCGCTCCAGCCGCGGCAGCCGCTCCAGCCGCTCCAGCCGCCGCAGCCGCTCCAGCCGCGCCAGCCGCGGCAGCCGCTCCTGCCGCGGTAGCCGCGGCAGCCGCTCCATCCGCGGCAGCCGCTCCAGCCGCTCCAGCCGCGGCAGCCGCTCCAGCCGCTCCAGCCGCGGCAACTGCTCCAGCCGCGACAGCCGCTCCAGCCGCGGCAGCCGCTCCCACTCCTGTGTCTGCATCCCCAGTGGACGGCTCACCACTGGGGATGCACTGCAGTGAGTCCAGAGAGTGCACTGGCACCACAGGGAATGCAGTGCAGTGAGTCCAGAGAGTGCACTGGCACCACTAGGGATGCATTGCAGTGAGTCCAGAGAGTGCACTGGCACTCCTCGGAATGCACTGCATTGAGTCCAGAGAGTGCACTGGCACCTTTGGGGATGCAGTGCAGTGAGTGCAGAGAGTGCACTGGCACCACTGGGGATGCAGTGCAGTGAGTCCAGAGAGTGCACTGGCACCACTGAGGATGCAGCACAGAGAGTCCAGAGAGTGCACTGGCACCTTGGGTATGCAGGGCAGTGAATCCAGAGAGTGCACCTGCACCACTGGGGATGCACTGCAGTGAGTCCAGAGAGTGCACTGGCACCACTGGGGATGCAGTGCAGTGAGTCCAGAGAGTGCACTGGCACTACTGGGGATGCAGCGCAGTGAGTCGATAGACTCCATAGTGGTGCCACTTCCCTCTCTGGACTCACTGCACTGCATCGCCAGTGGTGCCAGTGCACTCTCTGGACTCACTGCAGTGCATCCCCAGTGGTGCCAGTGCACTCTCTGGACTCACTGCACTGCATCGCCAGTGGTGCCAGTGCTGTCTCTGGACTCACTGCAGTGCATCCCCAGTGGTGAGCCGTCCACTGGGGATGCAGACACAGGAGTGGGAGCGGCTGCCGCGGCTGGAGAGGCTACCGCGGCTGGAGCGGCTGGAGCGGCTGGAGCGGCTGCCGCGGCTGGAGCGGGTGGAGCGGCTACCGCGGCAGGAGCGGCTGCCTCGGTTGCCGCGTCTGGAGCGGCTGCCGCGGCTGGAGCGGCTGGAGCGGCTGCCGCGGCTGGAGCGGCTGGAGCGGCTACCGCGGCAGGAGCGGCTGCCGCGGCTGCCGCGGCTGGAGCGGCTGGAGCGGCTGGTGCGGCTGGAGCAGAGCAGCGAGTCCAGAGAGTGCACTGGCACCTTGATGATGCAGTGCAGTGAGTCCAGAGAGTGCACTGGCACCACTGGGGATGCACTGCAGTGAGTCCAGAGAGTGCACTGGCACCACTGGGGATGCAGTGCAGTGAGTCCAGAGATTGCACTGGCACCACTGGGGATGCAGCACAGTGAGTCCAGAGAGTGCACTGGCACCTTGGGTATGCAGGGCAGTGAATCCAGAGAGTGCACTGGCACCACTGGCGATGCAGTGCAGTGAGTCCAGAGAGTGCACTGGCACCACTGGGGATGCAGTGCAGTGAGTCCAGAGAGTGCACTGGCACCACTGGGGATACACTGCAGTGAGTCCAGAGAGTGCACTGGTACCACTGGGGATGCACTGCAGTGAGTCCAGAGAGTGCACTGGAACCACTGGGGATGCAGTGCAGTGAGCCCATAGAGTGCACTGGCACCACTGGGGATGCAGTGCAATGAGTCCAGAGAGTGCACTGGCACCAAAGGGGATGCACTGCAGTGAGTCCAGAGAGTGAACTGGCACCTTGGGTATGCAGTGCAGTGAGTCCAGAGAATGCACTGGCACCACTGGGGATGCAGTGCAGTGACTCCACAGAGTGCACTGGCACCACTGGGGATGCAGTGCAGTGAGTCCAGAGAGTGCACAGGCACGTTGGGTATGTAGTGCAGTGACTCCAGAGAGTGAACTGGCACCTTGGGGATGCAGGGCAGTGAGTCCAGAGAGTGCACTGGCACCTCAGGGGATGCAGGGCAGTGAGTCCAGAGAGTGCACTGGCGCCACTGGGGATGCAGTGCAGTGAGTCCAGAGCGTGCACTGGCACCACTGGGGATGCACTGCAGTGAGTCCAGAGAGTGCACTGGCACCACTGGGGATGCAGGGCAGTGAGTCCAGAGAGTGCACTGGCACCACTGAGGATGCAGTGCAGTGAGTCCAGAGAGTGCACTGGCACCTCAGGGGATGCAGTGCGGTGAGTCCAGAGAGTGCACTTGCAACACTTGGGATGCAGTGCAGTGAGTCCAGAGAGTGCACTGGCACCACAGGGGATGCACTGCAGTGAGTCCAGAGAGTGCACTGGCACCACTGGGGATGCAGGGCAGTGAGTCCAGAGAGTGCACTGGCACCAAAGGGGATGCAGTGCAGTGAGTCCAGAGAGTGAACTGGCACCTTGGGTATGTAGTGCATTGAGTCCAGAGAGTGCACTGGCACCATGGGAATGCAGGGCAGTGAGTCCAGAGAGTGCGCTGGCACCACTGGGGATGCAGTGCAGTGAGTCCAGAGAGTGCACTGGCACCACTGAGGACGCACTGCAGTGAGTCCAGAGAGTGCACTGGCACCACTGGGGATGCACTGCAGTGAGTCCAGAGAGTGCACTGGCACCACTGGAGATGCAGTGCAGTGACTCCACAGAGTGCACTGGCACCACTGGGGATGCAGGGCAGTGAGTCCAGAGAGTGCACTGGCACCACTGGGGATGCAGTGCAGTGAGTCCATAGAGTGCACTGGCACTACTTGGGATGCAGTGCAGTGAGTCCAGAGAGTGCACTGGCACCACTGGGGATGCAGTGCAGGGAATCCAGAGAGTGCACTGGCACCACTGGTGATGCAGTGCATTGAGTCCAGAGAGTGCACTGGCACCACTGGGGATGCAGTGCAGTGAGTCCAGAGAGTGCACTGGCATCACTGGGGATGCAGTGCAGTGAGTCCACAGAGTGCACTGGCACCACTGGGGATGCACTGCAGTGAGTCCAGAGAGTGCACTGGCACCACTGGGGATGCAGTGCAGTGAATCCAGAGAGTGCACTGGCACCACAGGGGATGCAGTGCAGTGAGTCCAGAGAGTGCACTGGCACCTCAGGGGATGCAGTGCAGTGAGTCCAGAGAGTTCGCTGGCACCACTGGGGATGCAGGGCAGTGAGTCCAGAGAGTGCACTGGCAACTTGGGTATGTAGTGCATTGAGTCCAGAGAGTGCACTGGCACCATGGGGATGCAGGGCAGTGAGTCCAGAGAGTGCACTGGCACCTTAGGGGATGCAGGGCAGTGAGTCCAGAGAGTGCACTGGCGCCACTGGGGATGCAGTGCAGTGAGATCAGAGCGTGCACTGGCACCACTGGGGATGCACTGCAGTGAGTCCAGAGAGTGCGCTGGCACCACTGGGGATGCAGTGCAGTGAGTCCATAGAGTGCACTGGCACCACTGGGGATGCAGGGCAGTGAGTCCAGAGAGTGCACTGGCACCACTGAGGATGCAGTGCAGTGAGTCCATAGAGTGCACTGGCACTACTTGGGATGCAGTGCAGTGAGTCCAGAGAGTGCACTGGCACCACTGGGGATGCAGTGCAGGGAATCCAGAGAGTGCACTGGCACCACTGGGGATGCAGTGCATTGAGTCCAGAGAGTGCACTGGCACCACTGGGGATGCAGTGCAGTGAGTCCACAGAGTGCACTGGCACCACTGGGGATGCACTGCAGTGAGTCCAGAGAGTGCACTGGCACCACTGGGGATGCAGTGCAGTGAATCCAGAGAGTGCACTGGCAACACTGGGGATGCACTGCAGTGAGTCCAGAGAGTGCACTAGCACCACTGGGGATGCAGTGCAGTGAGTCCAGAGAGTGCACTGGCACCACTGGGGATGCAGTGCAGTGACTCCAGAGAGTGCGCTGGCACCACTGGGGATGCAGTGCAGTGAGTCCAGAGTTCGCTGGCACCACTGGGGATGCAGGGCAGTGAGTCCAGAGAGTGCACTGGTACCACTGGGGATGCACTGCAGTGAGTCCAGAGAGTGCACTGGAACCACTGGGGATGCACTGCAGTGAGTCCAGAGAGTGCACTGGAACCACTGGGGATGCAGTGCAGTGAGTCCAGAGAGTGCACTGGCACCACTCGGGATGCAGGGCAGTGAGTCCAGCGAGTGCACTGGCACCACTGGGGATGCAGTGCAATGAGTCCAGAGAGTGCACTGGCACCAAAGGGGATGCACTGCAGTGAGTCCAGAGAGTGAACTGGCACCTTGGGTATGTAGTGCAGTGAGTCCAGAGAGTGCACTGGCACCATGGGGATGCAGTGCAGTGAGTCCAGAGAGTGCACTGGCACCACTGGGGATGCAGTGCAGTGACTCCACAGAGTGCACTGGCACCACTGGGGATGCAGTGCAGTGAGTCCAGAGAGTGCACTGGCAACTTGGGTATGTAGTGCAGTGACTCCAGAGAGTGCACTGGCACCATGGGGATGCAGCGCAGTGACTCCAGAGAGTGCGCTGGCACCACTGGGGACGCACTGCAGTGAGTCCATAGAGTGCACTGGCACCACTGGAGATGCAGTGCAGTGACTCCACAGAGTGCACTGGCACCACTGGGGATGCAGGGCAGTGAGTCCAGAGAGTGCACAGGCACGTTGGGTATGTAGTGCAGTGACTCCAGAGAGTGAACTGGCACCTTGGGTATGTAGTGCATTGAGTCCAGAGAGTGCACTGGCACCATGGGGATGCAGGGCAGTGAGTCCAGAGAGTGCACTGGCACCTCAGGGGATGCAGGGCAGTGAGTCCAGAGAGTGCACTGGCGCCACTGGGGATGCAGTGCAGTGAGTCCAGAGAGTGCGCTGGCACCACTGGGGATGCAGTGCAGTGAGTCCATAGAGTGCACTGGCACCACTGGGGATGCAGGGCAGTGAGTCCAGAGAGTGCACTGGCACCACTGAGGATGCAGTGCAGTGAGTCCAGAGAGTGCACTGGCACCTCAGGGGATGCAGTGCAGTGAGCCCATAGAGTGCACTGGCACCACTGGGGATGCAGTGCACTGAGTCCAGAGAGTGCACTTGCACCTTGGGTATGTAGTGCATTGAGTCCAGAGAGTGCACTGGCACCATGGGGATGCAGGGCAGTGAGTCCAGAGAGTGCGCTGGCACCACTGGGGATGCAGTGCAGTGAGTCCAGAGAGTGCACTGGCACCACTGAGGACGCACTCCAGTGAGTCCAGAGAGTGCACTGGCACCACTGGGGATGCACTGCAGTGAGTCCAGAGAGTGCACTGGCACCACTGGAGATGCAGTGCAGTGACTCCACAGAGTGCACTGGCACCACTGGGGATGCAGGGCAGTGAGTCCAGAGAGTGCACTGGCACCACTGGGGATGCAGTGCAGTGAGTCCAGAGAGTGAACTGGCACCTTGGGTATGTAGTGCATTGAGTCCAGAGAGTGCACTGGCACCATGGGGATGCAGGGCAGTGAGTCCAGAGAGTGTGCTGGCACCACTGGGGATGCAGTGCAGTGAGTCCAGAGAGTGCACTGGCACCACTGAGGACGCACTGCAGTGAGTCCAGAGAGTGCACTGGCACCACTGGGGATGCACTGCAGTGAGTCCAGAGAGTGCACTGGCACCACTGGAGATGCAGTGCAGTGACTCCACAGAGTGCACTGGCACCACTGGGGATGCAGGGCAGTGAGTCCAGAGAGTGCACTGGCACCACTGGGGATGCAGTGCAGTGAGTCCAGAGAGTGCACTGGCACCACTGAGGACGCACTGCAGTGAGTCCAGAGAGTGCACTGGCACCACTGGGGATGCACTGCAGTGACTCCAGAGAGTGAACTGGCACCTTGGGTATGTAGTGCATTGAGTCCAGAGAGTGCACTGGCACCATGGGGATGCAGGGCAGTGAGTCCAGAGAGTGCGCTGGCACCACTGGGGATGCAGTGCAGTGAGTCCAGAGAGTGCACTGGCACCACTGAGGACGCACTGCAGTGAGTCCAGAGAGTGCACTGGCACCACTGGGGATGCACTGCAGTGAGTCCAGAGAGTGCACTGGCACCACTGGAGATGCAGTGCAGTGACTCCACAGAGTGCACTGGCACCACTGGGGATGCAGGGCAGTGAGTCCAGAGAGTGCACTGGCACCACTGGGGATGCAGTGCAGTGAGTCCATAGAGTGCACTGGCACTACTTGGGATGCAGTGCAGTGAGTCCAGAGAGTGCACTGGCACCACAGGGGATGCAGTGCAGGGAATCCAGAGAGTGCACTGGCACCACTGGTGATGCAGTGCATTGAGTCCAGAGAGTGCACTGGCACCACTGGGGATGCAGTGCAGTGAGTCCACAGAGTGCACTGGCACCACTGGGGATGCAGTGCAGTGAGTCCACAGAGTGCACTGGCACCACTGGGGATGCACTGCAGTGAGTCCAGAGAGTGCACTGGCACCACTGGGGATGCACTGCAGTGAATCCAGAGAGTGCACTGGCAACACTGGGGATGCACTGCAGTGAGTCCAGAGAGTGCACTAGCACCACTGGGGATGCAGTGCAGTGAGTCCAGAGAGTGCACTGGCACCACTGGGGATGCAGTGCAGTGAGTCCAGAGAGTGCGCTGGCACCACTGGGGATGCAGTGCAGTGAGTCCAGAGAGTGCACTGGCACCACTGAGGACGCACTGCTGTGAGTCCAGAGAGTGCACTGGCACCACTGGGAATGCACTGCAGTGAGTCCAGAGAGTGCACTGGCACCACTGGGGATGCAGTGCATTGAGTCCAGAGAGTGCACTGGCACCACTGGGGATGCAGTGGAGTGAGTCCAGAGAGTGCACTGGCACCACTGGGGATGCAGTGCAGAGAATCCAGAGAGTGCACTGGCACCACTGGGGATCCAGTGCAGTGAGTCCAGAGAGTGCACTGGCACCACTGGGGATGCAGTGCAGTGAGTCCAGAGAGTGCACTGGCACTACTCGGGATGCAGTGCAGTGAATCCAGAGAGTGCACTGTCACCGCTGGCGATGCACTGCAGTGACTCCAGAGAGTGCACTGGCACCACTGGGCATGCAGTGCAGTGACTCGAGAGAGTGCGCTGGCACCACTGGGGATGCAGTGCAGTGAGTCCATAGAGTGCACTGGCACCACTGGGGATGCAGTGCGGTGACTCCAGAGAGTGCACTGGCACCACTGGAGATGCAGTGCAGTGACTCCACAGAGTGCACTGGCACCACTGGGGATGCAGGGCAGTGAGTCCAGAGAGTGCACAGGCACGTTGGGTATGTAGTGCAGTGACTCCAGAGAGTGAACTGGCACCTTGGGTATGTAGTGCATTGAGTCCAGAGAGTGCACTGGCACCATGGGGATGCAGGGCAGTGAGTCCAGAGAGTGCACTGGCACCTCAGGGGATGCAGGGCAGTGAGTCCAGAGAGTGCACTGGCGCCACTGGGGATGCAGTGCAGTGAGTCCAGAGAGTGCGCTGGCACCACTGGGGATGCAGTGCAGTGAGTCCAGAGAGTGCACTGGCACCACTGGGGATGCAGTGCAGGGAATCCAGAGAGTGCACTGGCACCACTGGGGATGCAGTGCATTGAGTCCAGAGAGTGCACTGGCACCACTGGGGATGCAGTGCAGTGAGTCCACAGAGTGCACTGGCACCACTGGGGATGCAGTGCAGTGAGTCCACAGAGTGCACTGGCACCACTGGGGATGCACTGCAGTGAGTCCAGAGAGTGCACTGGCACCACTGGGGATGCAGTGCAGTGAATCCAGAGAGTGCACTGGCAACACTGGGGATGCACTGCAGTGAGTCCAGAGAGTGCACTAGCACCACTGGGGATGCAGTGCAGTGAGTCCAGAGAGTGCACTGGCACCACTGGGGATGCAGTGCAGTGAGTCCAGAGAGTGCGCTGGCACCACTGGGGATGCAGTGCAGTGAGTCCAGAGAGTGCACTGGCACCACTGGCGATGCACTGCAGTGAGTCCAGAGAGTGCACTGGCACCACTGGGAATGCACTGCAGTGAGTCCAGAGAGTGCACTGGCACCACTGGGGATGCAGTGCATTGAGTCCAGAGAGTGCACTGGCACCACTGGAGATGCAGTGCAGTGACTCCACAGAGTGCACTGGCACCACTGGGGATGCAGGGCAGTGAGTCCAGAGAGTGCACAGGCACGTTGGGTATGTAGTGCAGTGACTCCAGAGAGTGAACTGGCACCTTGGGTATGTAGTGCATTGAGTCCAGAGAGTGCACTGGCACCATGGGGATGCAGGGCAGTGAGTCCAGAGAGTGCACTGGCACCTCAGGGGATGCAGGGCACGTGAGTCCAGAGAGTGCACTGGCGCCACTGGGGATGCAGTGCAGTGAGTCCAGAGCGTGCACTGGCACCACTGGGGATGCACTGCAGTGAGTCCAGAGAGTGCGCTGGCACCACTGGGGATGCAGTGCAGTGAGTCCATAGAGTGCACTGGCACCACTGGGGATGCAGGGCAGTGAGTCCAGAGAGTGCACTGGCACCACTGGGAATGCACTGCAGTGAGTCCAGAGAGTGCACTGGCACCACTGGGGATGCAGTGCATTGAGTCCAGAGAGTGCACTGGCACCACTGGGGATGCAGTGCAGTGAGTCCAGAGAGTGCACTGGCACCACTGGGGATGCAGTGGAGTGAGTCCAGAGAGTGCACTGGCACCACTGGGGATGCAGTGCAGGGAATCCAGAGAGTGCACTGGCACCACTGGGGATGCAGTGCAGTGAGTCCAGAGAGTGCACTGGCACCACTGGGGATGCAGTGCAGTGAGTCCAGAGAGTGCACTGGCACTACTGGGGATGCAGTGCAGTGAATCCAGAGAGTGCACTGTCACCGCTGGGGATTCACTGCAGTGACTCCAGAGAGTGCACTGGCACCACTGGGCATGCAGTGCAGTGACTCCAGAGAGTGCGCTGGCACCACTGGGGATGCAGTGCAGTGAGTCCATAGAGTGCACTGGCACCACTGGGGATGCAGTGCGGTGACTCCAGAGAGTGCACTGGCACCACTGGAGATGCAGTGCAGTGACTCCACAGAGTGCACTGGCACCACTGGGGATGCAGGGCAGTGAGTCCAGAGAGTGCACAGGCACGTTGGGTATGTAGTGCAGTGACTCCAGAGAGTGAACTGGCACCTTGGGTATGTAGTGCATTGAGTCCAGAGAGTGCACTGGCACCATGGGGATGCAGGGCAGTGAGTCCAGAGAGTGCACTGGCACCTCAGGGGATGCAGGGCAGTGAGTCCAGAGAGTGCACTGGCGCCACTGGGGATGCAGTGCAGTGAGTCCAGAGAGTGCGCTGGCACCACTGGGGATGCAGTGCAGTGAGTCCATAGAGTGCACTGGCACCACTGGGGATGCAGTGGAGTGAGTCCAGAGAGTGCACTGGCACCACTGGGGATGCAGTGCAGAGAATCCAGAGAGTGCACTGGCACCACTGGGGATGCAGTGCAGTGAGTCCAGAGAGTGCACAGGCACGTTGGGTATGTAGTGCAGTGACTCCAGAGAGTGAACTGGCACCTTGGGGATGCAGGGCAGTGAGTCCAGAGAGTGCACTGGCACCTCAGGGGATGCAGGGCAGTGAGTCCAGAGAGTGCACTGGCGCCACTGGGGATGCAGTGCAGTGAGTCCAGAGCGTGCACTGGCACCACTGGGGATGCACTGCAGTGAGTCCAGAGAGTGCACTGGCACCACTGGGGATGCAGGGCAGTGAGTCCAGAGAGTGCACTGGCACCACTGAGGATGCAGTGCAGTGAGTCCAGAGAGTGCACTGGCACCTCAGGGGATGCAGTGCGGTGAGTCCAGAGAGTGCACTTGCAACACTTGGGATGCAGTGCAGTGAGTCCAGAGAGTGCACTGGCACCACAGGGGATGCACTGCAGTGAGTCCAGAGAGTGCACTGGCACCACTGGGGATGCAGGGCAGTGAGTCCAGAGAGTGCACTGGCACCAAAGGGGATGCAGTGCAGTGAGTCCAGAGAGTGAACTGGCACCTTGGGTATGTAGTGCATTGAGTCCAGAGAGTGCACTGGCACCATGGGAATGCAGGGCAGTGAGTCCAGAGAGTGCGCTGGCACCACTGGGGATGCAGTGCAGTGAGTCCAGAGAGTGCACTGGCACCACTGAGGACGCACTGCAGTGAGTCCAGAGAGTGCACTGGCACCACTGGGGATGCACTGCAGTGAGTCCAGAGAGTGCACTGGCACCACTGGAGATGCAGTGCAGTGACTCCACAGAGTGCACTGGCACCACTGGGGATGCAGGGCAGTGAGTCCAGAGAGTGCACTGGCACCACTGGGGATGCAGTGCAGTGAGTCCATAGAGTGCACTGGCACTACTTGGGATGCAGTGCAGTGAGTCCAGAGAGTGCACTGGCACCACTGGGGATGCAGTGCAGGGAATCCAGAGAGTGCACTGGCACCACTGGTGATGCAGTGCATTGAGTCCAGAGAGTGCACTGGCACCACTGGGGATGCAGTGCAGTGAGTCCAGAGAGTGCACTGGCATCACTGGGGATGCAGTGCAGTGAGTCCACAGAGTGCACTGGCACCACTGGGGATGCACTGCAGTGAGTCCAGAGAGTGCACTGGCACCACTGGGGATGCAGTGCAGTGAATCCAGAGAGTGCACTGGCACCACAGGGGATGCAGTGCAGTGAGTCCAGAGAGTGCACTGGCACCTCAGGGGATGCAGTGCAGTGAGTCCAGAGAGTTCGCTGGCACCACTGGGGATGCAGGGCAGTGAGTCCAGAGAGTGCACTGGCAACTTGGGTATGTAGTGCATTGAGTCCAGAGAGTGCACTGGCACCATGGGGATGCAGGGCAGTGAGTCCAGAGAGTGCACTGGCACCTTAGGGGATGCAGGGCAGTGAGTCCAGAGAGTGCACTGGCGCCACTGGGGATGCAGTGCAGTGAGATCAGAGCGTGCACTGGCACCACTGGGGATGCACTGCAGTGAGTCCAGAGAGTGCGCTGGCACCACTGGGGATGCAGTGCAGTGAGTCCATAGAGTGCACTGGCACCACTGGGGATGCAGGGCAGTGAGTCCAGAGAGTGCACTGGCACCACTGAGGATGCAGTGCAGTGAGTCCATAGAGTGCACTGGCACTACTTGGGATGCAGTGCAGTGAGTCCAGAGAGTGCACTGGCACCACTGGGGATGCAGTGCAGGGAATCCAGAGAGTGCACTGGCACCACTGGGGATGCAGTGCATTGAGTCCAGAGAGTGCACTGGCACCACTGGGGATGCAGTGCAGTGAGTCCACAGAGTGCACTGGCACCACTGGGGATGCACTGCAGTGAGTCCAGAGAGTGCACTGGCACCACTGGGGATGCAGTGCAGTGAATCCAGAGAGTGCACTGGCAACACTGGGGATGCACTGCAGTGAGTCCAGAGAGTGCACTAGCACCACTGGGGATGCAGTGCAGTGAGTCCAGAGAGTGCACTGGCACCACTGGGGATGCAGTGCAGTGACTCCAGAGAGTGCGCTGGCACCACTGGGGATGCAGTGCAGTGAGTCCAGAGTTCGCTGGCACCACTGGGGATGCAGGGCAGTGAGTCCAGAGAGTGCACTGGTACCACTGGGGATGCACTGCAGTGAGTCCAGAGAGTGCACTGGAACCACTGGGGATGCACTGCAGTGAGTCCAGAGAGTGCACTGGAACCACTGGGGATGCAGTGCAGTGAGTCCAGAGAGTGCACTGGCACCACTCGGGATGCAGGGCAGTGAGTCCAGCGAGTGCACTGGCACCACTGGGGATGCAGTGCAATGAGTCCAGAGAGTGCACTGGCACCAAAGGGGATGCACTGCAGTGAGTCCAGAGAGTGAACTGGCACCTTGGGTATGTAGTGCAGTGAGTCCAGAGAGTGCACTGGCACCATGGGGATGCAGTGCAGTGAGTCCAGAGAGTGCACTGGCACCACTGGGGATGCAGTGCAGTGACTCCACAGAGTGCACTGGCACCACTGGGGATGCAGTGCAGTGAGTCCAGAGAGTGCACTGGCAACTTGGGTATGTAGTGCAGTGACTCCAGAGAGTGCACTGGCACCATGGGGATGCAGCGCAGTGACTCCAGAGAGTGCGCTGGCACCACTGGGGACGCACTGCAGTGAGTCCATAGAGTGCACTGGCACCACTGGAGATGCAGTGCAGTGACTCCACAGAGTGCACTGGCACCACTGGGGATGCAGGGCAGTGAGTCCAGAGAGTGCACAGGCACGTTGGGTATGTAGTGCAGTGACTCCAGAGAGTGAAGTGGCACCTTGGGTATGTAGTGCATTGAGTCCAGAGAGTGCACTGGCACCATGGGGATGCAGGGCAGTGAGTCCAGAGAGTGCACTGGCACCTCAGGGGATGCAGGGCAGTGAGTCCAGAGAGTGCACTGGCGCCACTGGGGATGCAGTGCAGTGAGTCCAGAGAGTGCGCTGGCACCACTGGGGATGCAGTGCAGTGAGTCCATAGAGTGCACTGGCACCACTGGGGATGCAGGGCAGTGAGTCCAGAGAGTGCACTGGCACCACTGAGGATGCAGTGCAGTGAGTCCAGAGAGTGCACTGGCACCTCAGGGGATGCAGTGCAGTGAGCCCATAGAGTGCACTGGCACCACTGGGGATGCAGTGCACTGAGTCCAGAGAGTGCACTTGCACCTTGGGTATGTAGTGCATTGAGTCCAGAGAGTGCACTGGCACCATGGGGATGCAGGGCAGTGAGTCCAGAGAGTGCGCTGGCACCACTGGGGATGCAGTGCAGTGAGTCCAGAGAGTGCACTGGCACCACTGAGGACGCACTCCAGTGAGTCCAGAGAGTGCACTGGCACCACTGGGGATGCACTGCAGTGAGTCCAGAGAGTGCACTGGCACCACTGGAGATGCAGTGCAGTGACTCCACAGAGTGCACTGGCACCACTGGGGATGCAGGGCAGTGAGTCCAGAGAGTGCACTGGCACCACTGGGGATGCAGTGCAGTGAGTCCAGAGAGTGAACTGGCACCTTGGGTATGTAGTGCATTGAGTCCAGAGAGTGCACTGGCACCATGGGGATGCAGGGCAGTGAGTCCAGAGAGTGTGCTGGCACCACTGGGGATGCAGTGCAGTGAGTCCAGAGAGTGCACTGGCACCACTGAGGACGCACTGCAGTGAGTCCAGAGAGTGCACTGGCACCACTGGGGATGCACTGCAGTGAGTCCAGAGAGTGCACTGGCACCACTGGAGATGCAGTGCAGTGACTCCACAGAGTGCACTGGCACCACTGGGGATGCAGGGCAGTGAGTCCAGAGAGTGCACTGGCACCACTGGGGATGCAGTGCAGTGAGTCCAGAGAGTGCACTGGCACCACTGAGGACGCACTGCAGTGAGTCCAGAGAGTGCACTGGCACCACTGGGGATGCACTGCAGTGACTCCACAGAGTGCACTGGCACCTCAGGGGATGCAGTGCAGTGAGTCCAGAGAGTGCACTGGCACCACTGGGGATGCAGTGCAGTGAGTCCAGAGAGTGAACTGGCACCTTGGGTATGTAGTGCATTGAGTCCAGAGAGTGCACTGGCACCATGGGGATGCAGGGCAGTGAGTCCAGAGAGTGCGCTGGCACCACTGGGGATGCAGTGCAGTGAGTCCAGAGAGTGCACTGGCACCACTGAGGACGCACTGCAGTGAGTCCAGAGAGTGCACTGGCACCACTGGGGATGCACTGCAGTGAGTCCAGAGAGTGCACTGGCACCACTGGAGATGCAGTGCAGTGACTCCACAGAGTGCACTGGCACCACTGGGGATGCAGGGCAGTGAGTCCAGAGAGTGCACTGGCACCACTGGGGATGCAGTGCAGTGAGTCCATAGAGTGCACTGGCACTACTTGGGATGCAGTGCAGTGAGTCCAGAGAGTGCACTGGCACCACAGGGGATGCAGTGCAGGGAATCCAGAGAGTGCACTGGCACCACTGGTGATGCAGTGCATTGAGTCCAGAGAGTGCACTGGCACCACTGGGGATGCAGTGCAGTGAGTCCACAGAGTGCACTGGCACCACTGGGGATGCAGTGCAGTGAGTCCACAGAGTGCACTGGCACCACTGGGGATGCACTGCAGTGAGTCCAGAGAGTGCACTGGCACCACTGGGGATGCACTGCAGTGAATCCAGAGAGTGCACTGGCAACACTGGGGATGCACTGCAGTGAGTCCAGAGAGTGCACTAGCACCACTGGGGATGCAGTGCAGTGAGTCCAGAGAGTGCACTGGCACCACTGGGGATGCAGTGCAGTGAGTCCAGAGAGTGCGCTGGCACCACTGGGGATGCAGTGCAGTGAGTCCAGAGAGTGCACTGGCACCACTGAGGACGCACTGCTGTGAGTCCAGAGAGTGCACTGGCACCACTGGGAATGCACTGCAGTGAGTCCAGAGAGTGCACTGGCACCACTGGGGATGCAGTGCATTGAGTCCAGAGAGTGCACTGGCACCACTGGGGATGCAGTGGAGTGAGTCCAGAGAGTGCACTGGCACCACTGGGGATGCAGTGCAGAGAATCCAGAGAGTGCACTGGCACCACTGGGGATCCAGTGCAGTGAGTCCAGAGAGTGCACTGGCACCACTGGGGATGCAGTGCAGTGAGTCCAGAGAGTGCACTGGCACTACTCGGGATGCAGTGCAGTGAATCCAGAGAGTGCACTGTCACCGCTGGCGATGCACTGCAGTGACTCCAGAGAGTGCACTGGCACCACTGGGCATGCAGTGCAGTGACTCGAGAGAGTGCGCTGGCACCACTGGGGATGCAGTGCAGTGAGTCCATAGAGTGCACTGGCACCACTGGGGATGCAGTGCGGTGACTCCAGAGAGTGCACTGGCACCACTGGAGATGCAGTGCAGTGACTCCACAGAGTGCACTGGCACCACTGGGGATGCAGGGCAGTGAGTCCAGAGAGTGCACAGGCACGTTGGGTATGTAGTGCAGTGACTCCAGAGAGTGAACTGGCACCTTGGGTATGTAGTGCATTGAGTCCAGAGAGTGCACTGGCACCATGGGGATGCAGGGCAGTGAGTCCAGAGAGTGCACTGGCACCTCAGGGGATGCAGGGCAGTGAGTCCAGAGAGTGCACTGGCGCCACTGGGGATGCAGTGCAGTGAGTCCAGAGAGTGCGCTGGCACCACTGGGGATGCAGTGCAGTGAGTCCAGAGAGTGCACTGGCACCACTGGGGATGCAGTGCAGGGAATCCAGAGAGTGCACTGGCACCACTGGGGATGCAGTGCATTGAGTCCAGAGAGTGCACTGGCACCACTGGGGATGCAGTGCAGTGAGTCCACAGAGTGCACTGGCACCACTGGGGATGCAGTGCAGTGAGTCCACAGAGTGCACTGGCACCACTGGGGATGCACTGCAGTGAGTCCAGAGAGTGCACTGGCACCACTGGGGATGCAGTGCAGTGAATCCAGAGAGTGCACTGGCAACACTGGGGATGCACTGCAGTGAGTCCAGAGAGTGCACTAGCACCACTGGGGATGCAGTGCAGTGAGTCCAGAGAGTGCACTGGCACCACTGGGGATGCAGTGCAGTGAGTCCAGAGAGTGCGCTGGCACCACTGGGGATGCAGTGCAGTGAGTCCAGAGAGTGCACTGGCACCACTGGCGATGCACTGCAGTGAGTCCAGAGAGTGCACTGGCACCACTGGGAATGCACTGCAGTGAGTCCAGAGAGTGCACTGGCACCACTGGGGATGCAGTGCATTGAGTCCAGAGAGTGCACTGGCACCACTGGAGATGCAGTGCAGTGACTCCACAGAGTGCACTGGCACCACTGGGGATGCAGGGCAGTGAGTCCAGAGAGTGCACAGGCACGTTGGGTATGTAGTGCAGTGACTCCAGAGAGTGAACTGGCACCTTGGGTATGTAGTGCATTGAGTCCAGAGAGTGCACTGGCACCATGGGGATGCAGGGCAGTGAGTCCAGAGAGTGCACTGGCACCTCAGGGGATGCAGGGCACGTGAGTCCAGAGAGTGCACTGGCGCCACTGGGGATGCAGTGCAGTGAGTCCAGAGCGTGCACTGGCACCACTGGGGATGCACTGCAGTGAGTCCAGAGAGTGCGCTGGCACCACTGGGGATGCAGTGCAGTGAGTCCATAGAGTGCACTGGCACCACTGGGGATGCAGGGCAGTGAGTCCAGAGAGTGCACTGGCACCACTGGGAATGCACTGCAGTGAGTCCAGAGAGTGCACTGGCACCACTGGGGATGCAGTGCATTGAGTCCAGAGAGTGCACTGGCACCACTGGGGATGCAGTGCAGTGAGTCCAGAGAGTGCACTGGCACCACTGGGGATGCAGTGGAGTGAGTCCAGAGAGTGCACTGGCACCACTGGGGATGCAGTGCAGGGAATCCAGAGAGTGCACTGGCACCACTGGGGATGCAGTGCAGTGAGTCCAGAGAGTGCACTGGCACCACTGGGGATGCAGTGCAGTGAGTCCAGAGAGTGCACTGGCACTACTGGGGATGCAGTGCAGTGAATCCAGAGAGTGCACTGTCACCGCTGGGGATTCACTGCAGTGACTCCAGAGAGTGCACTGGCACCACTGGGCATGCAGTGCAGTGACTCCAGAGAGTGCGCTGGCACCACTGGGGATGCAGTGCAGTGAGTCCATAGAGTGCACTGGCACCACTGGGGATGCAGTGCGGTGACTCCAGAGAGTGCACTGGCACCACTGGAGATGCAGTGCAGTGACTCCACAGAGTGCACTGGCACCACTGGGGATGCAGGGCAGTGAGTCCAGAGAGTGCACAGGCACGTTGGGTATGTAGTGCAGTGACTCCAGAGAGTGAACTGGCACCTTGGGTATGTAGTGCATTGAGTCCAGAGAGTGCACTGGCACCATGGGGATGCAGGGCAGTGAGTCCAGAGAGTGCACTGGCACCTCAGGGGATGCAGGGCAGTGAGTCCAGAGAGTGCACTGGCGCCACTGGGGATGCAGTGCAGTGAGTCCAGAGAGTGCGCTGGCACCACTGGGGATGCAGTGCAGTGAGTCCATAGAGTGCACTGGCACCACTGGGGATGCAGTGCAGTGAATCCAGAGAGTGCACTGGCAACACTGGGGATGCACTGCAGTGAGTCCAGAGAGTGCACTAGCACCACTGGGGATGCAGTGCAGTGAGTCCAGAGAGTGCACTGGCACCACTGGGGATGCAGTGCAGTGAGTCCAGAGAGTGCGCTGGCACCACTGGGGATGCAGTGCAGTGAGTCCAGAGAGTGCGCTGGCACCACTGGGGATGCAGTGCAGTGAGTCCAGAGAGTGCACTGGCACCACTGGCGATGCACTGCAGTGAGTCCAGAGAGTGCACTGGCACCACTGGGAATGCACTGCAGTGAGTCCAGAGAGTGCACTGGCACCACTGGGGATGCAGTGCATTGAGTCCAGAGAGTGCACTTGCACCACTGGAGATGCAGTGCAGTGACTCCACAGAGTGCACTGGCACCACTGGGGATGCAGGGCAGTGAGTCCAGAGAGTGCACAGGCACGTTGGGTATGTAGTGCAGTGACTCCAGAGAGTGAACTGGCACCTTGGGTATGTAGTGCATTGAGTCCAGAGAGTGCACTGGCACCATGGGGATGCAGGGCAGTGAGTCCAGAGAGTGCACTGGCACCTCAGGGGATGCAGGGCAGTGAGTCCAGAGAGTGCACTGGCGCCACTGGGGATGCAGTGCAGTGAGTCCAGAGCGTGCACTGGCACCACTGGGGATGCACTGCAGTGAGTCCAGAGAGTGCGCTGGCACCACTGGGGATGCAGTGCAGTGAGTCCATAGAGTGCACTGGCACCACTGGGGATGCAGGGCAGTGAGTCCAGAGAGTGCACTGGCACCACTGGGAATGCACTGCAGTGAGTCCAGAGAGTGCACTGGCACCACTGGGGATGCAGTGCAGGGAATCCAGAGAGTGCACTGGCACCTCTGGGGATGCAGGGCAGTGAGTCCAGAGAGTGCACTGGCACCACTGGGGATGCAGTGCAGTGAGTCCAGAGAGTGCACTGGCACTACTGGGGATGCAGTGCAGTGAATCCAGAGAGTGCACTGTCACCGCTGGGGATTCACTGCAGTGACTCCAGAGAGTGCACTGGCACCACTGGGCATGCAGTGCAGTGACTCCAGAGAGTGCGCTGGCACCACTGGGGATGCAGTGCAGTGAGTCCATAGAGTGCACTGGCACCACTGGGGATGCAGTGCGGTGACTCCAGAGAGTGCACTGGCACCACTGGAGATGCAGTGCAGTGACTCCACAGAGTGCACTGGCACCACTGGGGATGCAGGGCAGTGAGTCCAGAGAGTGCACAGGCACGTTGGGTATGTAGTGCAGTGACTCCAGAGAGTGAACTGGCACCTTGGGTATGTAGTGCATTGAGTCCAGAGAGTGCACTGGCACCATGGGGATGCAGGGCAGTGAGTCCAGAGAGTGCACTGGCACCTCAGGGGATGCAGGGCAGTGAGTCCAGAGAGTGCACTGGCGCCACTGGGGATGCAGTGCAGTGAGTCCAGAGAGTGCGCTGGCACCACTGGGGATGCAGTGCAGTGAGTCCATAGAGTGCACTGGCACCACTGGGGATGCAGGGCAGTGAGTCCAGAGAGTGCACTGGCACCACTGGGGATGCAGTGCAGTGAATCCAGAGAGTGCACTGGCAACACTGGGGATGCACTGCAGTGAGTCCAGAGAGTGCACTAGCACCACTGGGGATGCAGTGCAGTGAGTCCAGAGAGTGCACTGGCACCACTGGGGATGCAGTGCAGTGAGTCCAGAGAGTGCACTGGCACCACTGGGGATACACTGCAGTGAGTCCAGAGAGTGCACTGGTACCACTGGGGATGCACTGCAGTGAGTCCAGAGAGTGCACTGGCACCACTGGGGATGCAGTGCAGTGAGTCCAGAGAGTGCACTGGCACCACTGGGGATGCAGTGCAGTGAGTCCAGAGAGTGCACTGGCACCACTCGGGATGCAGGGCAGTGAGTCCAGAGAGTGCACTGGCACCACTGGGGATGCAGTGCAGTGAATCCAGAGAGTGCACTGGCACCTCAGGGGATGCAGTGCAGTGAGCCCATAGAGTGCACTGGCACCACTGGGGATGCAGTGCAATGAGTCCAGAGAGTGCACTGGCACCAAAGGGGATGCACTGCAGTGAGTCCAGAGAGTGAACTGGCACCTTGGGTATGTAGTGCAGTGAGTCCAGAGAGTGCACTGGCACCATGGGGATGCAGTGCAGTGAGTCCAGAGAGTGCACTGGCACCACTGGGGATGCAGTGCAGTGACTCCACAGAGTGCACTGGCACCACTGGGGATGCAGTGCAGTGAGTCCAGAGAGTGCACTGGCAACTTGGGTATGTAGTGCAGTGACTCCAGAGAGTGCACTGGCACCATGGGGATGCAGTGCAGTGAGTCCAGAGAGTGCACTGGCACCACTGGGGATGCAGCGCAGTGACTCCAGAGAGTGCGCTGGCACCACTGGGGATGCAGTGCAGTGAGTCCATAGAGTGCACTGGCACCACTGGGGATGCAGTGCGGTGACTCCAGAGAGTGCACTGGCACCACTGGGGATGCAGGGCAGTGAGTCCAGAGAGTGCACAGGCACGTTGAGTATGTAGTGCAGTGACTCCAGAGAGTGAACTGGCACCTTGGGTATGTAGTGCATTGAGTCCAGAGAGTGCACTGGCACCACTGGGGATGCAGGGCAGTGAGTCCAGAGAGTGCACTGGCACCTCAGGGGATGCAGGGCAGTGAGTCCAGAGAGTGCACTGGCGCCACTGGGGATGCAGTGCAGTGAGTCCAGAGCGTGCACTGGCACCACTGGGGATGCACTGCAGTGAGTCCAGAGAGTGCGCTGGCACCACTGGGGATGCAGTGCAGTGAGTCCATAGAGTGCACTGGCACCACTGAGGATGCAGTGCAGTGAGTCCAGAGAGTGCACTGGCACCTCAGGGGATGCAGTGCAGTGAGCCCATAGAGTGCACTGGCACCACTGGGGATGCAGTGCAGTGAGTCCAGAGAGTGCACTGGCACCACTGGGGATGCAGTGCGGTGAGTCCAGAGAGTGCACTTGCAACACTTGGGATGCAGTGCAGTGAGTCCACAGAGTGCACTGGCACCACAGGGGATGCACTGCAGTGAGTCCAGAGAGTGCACTGGCACCACTGGGGATGCAGTGCAGTGAGTCCAGAGAGTGCACTGGCACCACTGGGGATGCAGTGCAGTGAGTCCAGAGAGTGAACTGGCACCTTGGGTATGTAGTGCATTGAGTCCAGAGAGTGCACTGGCACCATGGGGATGCAGGGCAGTGAGTCCAGAGAGTGCACTGGCACCACTGGAGATGCAGTGCAGTGACTCCACAGAGTGCACTGGCACCACTGGGGATGCAGTGCAATGAGTCCAGAGAGTGCACTGGCACCAAAGGGGATGCAGTGCAGTGAGTCCATAGAGTGCGCTGGCACCAGTGGGGATGCAGTGCAGTGAGTCCAGAGAGTGCGCTGGCACCACTGGGGATGCAGTGCAGGGAATCCAGAGAGTGCACTGGCACCACTGGTGATGCAGTGCATTGAGTCCAGAGAGTGCACTGGCACCACTGGGGATGCAGTGCAGTGAGTCCACAGAGTGCACTGGCACCACTGGGGATGCAGAGCAGTGAGTCCACAGAGTGCACTGGCACCACTGGGGATGCACTGCAGTGAGTCCAGAGAGTGCACTGGCACCACTGGGGATGCAGTGCAGTGAGTCCACAGAGTGCACTGGCAACACTGGGGATGCACTGCAGTGAGTCAAGAGAGTGCACTAGCACCACTGGGGATGCAGTGCAGTGAGTCCAGAGAGTGCACTGGCACCACTGGGGATGCAGTGCAGTGACTCCAGAGAGTGCGCTGGCACCACTGGGGATGCAGTGCAGTGAGTCCAGAGAGTTCGCTGGCACCACTGGGGATGCAGGGCAGTGAGTCCAGAGAGTGCACTGTCACCACTTGGGATGCACTGCAGTGAGTCCAGAGAGTGCACTGGCACCACTGGGGATGCAGTGCAGTGAGTCCAGAGAGTGCACTGGCACCACTGGGGATACACTGCAGTGAGTCCAGAGAGTGCACTGGTACCACTGGGGATGCACTGCAGTGAGTCCAGAGAGTGCACTGGAACCACTGGGGATGCAGTGCAGTGAGATCAGAGAGTGCACTGGCACCACTGGGGATGCAGTGCAGTGAGTCCAGAGAGTGCACTGGCACCACTCGGGATGCAGGGCAGTGAGTCCAGCGAGTGCACTGGCACCTTGAGTATGTAGTGCAGTGAGTCCAGAGAGTGCGCTGGCACCATGGGGATGCAGTGCAGTGAGTCCAGAGAGTGCACTGGCACCACTGGGGATGCAGTGCAGTGACTCCACAGAGTGCACTGGCACCACCGGGGATGCAGTGCAGTGAGTCCAGAGAGTGCACTGGCAACTTGGGTATGTAGTGCAGTGACTCCAGAGTGCACTGGCACCATGGGGATGCAGTGCAGTGAGTCCAGAGAGTGCACTGGCACCACTGGGGATGCAGCGCAGTGACTCCAGAGAGTGCGCTGGCACCACTGGGGATGCAGTGCAGTGAGTCCATAGAGTGCACTGGCACCACTGGTGATGCAGTGCGGTGACTCCAGAGAGTGCACTGGCACCACTGGAGATGCAGTGCAGTGACTCCACAGAGTGCACTGGCACCACTGGGGATGCAGGGCAGTGAGTCCAGAGAGTGCACAGGCACGTTGGGTATGTAGTGCAGTGACTCCAGAGAGTGAACTGGCACCTTGGGTATGTAGTGCATTGAGTCCAGAGAGTGCACTGGCACCATGGGGATGCAGGGCAGTGAGTCCAGAGAGTGCACTGGCACCTCAGGGGATGCAGGGCAGTGAGTCCAGAGAGTGCACTGGCGCCACTGGGGATGCAGTGCAGTGAGTCCAGAGCGTGCACTGGCACCACTGGGGATGCACTGCAGTGAGTCCAGAGAGTGCACTGGCACCACTGAGGATGCAGTGCAGTGAGTCCAGAGAGTGCACTGGCACCTCAGGGGATGCAGTGCAGTGAGCCCATAGAGTGCACTGGCACCACTGGGGATGCAGTGCAGTGAGTCCAGAGAGTGCACTGGCACCACTGGGGATGCAGTGCAGTGAGTCCACAGAGTGCACTGGCACCACAGGGGATGCACTGCAGTGAGTCCAGAGAGTGCACTGGCACCACTGGGGATGCAGTGCAGTGAGTCCAGAGAGTGCACTGGCACCACTGGGGATGCAGTGCAGTGAGTCCAGAGAGTGAACTGGCACCACTGGGGATGCAGTGCAGTGAGTCCAGAGAGTGAACTGGCACCACTGGGGATGCAGTGCAGTGAGTCCAGAGAGTGCACTGGCACCACTGAGGACGCACTGCAGTGAGTCCAGAGAGTGCACTGGCACCACTGGGGATGCACTGCAGTGAGTCCAGAGAGTGCACTGGCACCACTGGAGATGCAGTGCAGTGACTCCACAGAGTGCACTGGCACCACTGGGGATGCAGGGCAGTGAGTCCAGAGAGTGCACTGGCACCACTGGGGATGCAGTGCAGTGAGTCCATAGAGTGCACTGGCACTACTTGGGATGCAGTGCAGTGAGTCCAGAGAGTGCACTGGCACCACTGGGGATGCAGTGCAGGGAATCCAGAGAGTGCACTGGCACCACTGGTGATGCAGTGCATTGAGTCCAGAGAGTGCACTAGCACCACTGGGGATGCAGTGCAGTGAGTCCACAGAGTGCACTGGCACCACTGGGGATGCACTGCAGTGAGTCCAGAGAGTGCACTGGCACCACTGGGGATGCACTGCAGTGAGTCCAGAGAGTGCACTAGCACCACTGGGGGTGCAGTGCAGTGAGTCCAGAGAGTGCACTGGCACCACTGGGGATGCAGTGCAGTGACTCCAGAGAGTGCGCTGGCACCACTGGGGATGCAGTGCAGTGAGTCCATAGAGTGCACTGGCACCACTGGTGATGCAGTGCGGTGACTCCAGAGAGTGCACTGGCACCACTGGAGATGCAGTGCAGTGACTCCACAGAGTGCACTGGCACCACTGGGGATGCAGGGCAGTGAGTCCAGAGAGTGCACAGGCACGTTGGGTATGTAGTGCAGTGACTCCAGAGAGTGAACTGGCACCTTGGGTATGTAGTGCATTGAGTCCAGAGAGTGCACTGGCACCATGGGGATGCAGGGCAGTGAGTCCAGAGAGTGCACTGGCACCTCAGGGGATGCAGGGCAGTGAGTCCAGAGAGTGCACTGGCGCCACTGGGGATGCAGTGCAGTGAGTCCAGAGCGTGCACTGGCACCACTGGGGATGCACTGCAGTGAGTCCAGAGAGTGCACTGGCACCACTGAGGATGCAGTGCAGTGAGTCCAGAGAGTGCACTGGCACCTCAGGGGATGCAGTGCAGTGAGCCCATAGAGTGCACTGGCACCACTGGGGATGCAGTGCAGTGAGTCCAGAGAGTGCACTGGCACCACTGGGGATGCAGTGCAGTGAGTCCACAGAGTGCACTGGCACCACAGGGGATGCACTGCAGTGAGTCCAGAGAGTGCACTGGCACCACTGGGGATGCAGTGCAGTGAGTCCAGAGTGTGCACTGGCACCACTGGGGATGCAGTGCAGTGAGTCCAGAGAGTGAACTGGCACCACTGGGGATGCAGTGCAGTGAGTCCAGAGAGTGAACTGGCACCACTGGGGATGCAGTGCAGTGAGTCCAGAGAGTGCACTGGCACCACTGAGGACGCACTGCAGTGAGTCCAGAGAGTGCACTGGCACCACTGGGGATGCACTGCAGTGAGTCCAGAGAGTGCACTGGCACCACTGGAGATGCAGTGCAGTGACTCCACAGAGTGCACTGGCACCACTGGGGATGCAGGGCAGTGAGTCCAGAGAGTGCACTGGCACCACTGGGGATGCAGTGCAGTGAGTCCATAGAGTGCACTGGCACTACTTGGGATGCAGTGCAGTGAGTCCAGAGAGTGCACTGGCACCACTGGGGATGCAGTGCAGGGAATCCAGAGAGTGCACTGGCACCACTGGTGATGCAGTGCATTGAGTCCAGAGAGTGCACTAGCACCACTGGGGATGCAGTGCAGTGAGTCCACAGAGTGCACTGGCACCACTGGGGATGCACTGCAGTGAGTCCAGAGAGTGCACTGGCACCACTGGGGATGCACTGCAGTGAGTCCAGAGAGTGCACTAGCACCACTGGGGGTGCAGTGCAGTGAGTCCAGAGAGTGCACTGGCACCACTGGGGATGCAGTGCAGTGAGTCCAGAGAGTGCGCTGGCACCACTGGGGTGCAGTGCAGTGAGTCCAGAGAGTTCGCTGGCACCACTGGGGATGCAGGGCAGTGAGTCCAGGGAGTGCACTGTCACCACTTGGGATGCACTGCAGTGAGTCCAGAGAGTGCACTGGCACCACTGGGGATGCAGTGCAGTGAGTCCAGAGAGTGCACTGGCACCACTGGGGATACACTGCAGTGAGTCCAGAGAGTGCACTGGTACCACTGGGGATGCACTGCAGTGAGTCCAGAGAGTGCACTGGAACCACTGGGGATGCAGTGCAGTGAGATCAGAGAGTGCACTGGCACCACTGGGGATGCAGTGCAGTGAGTCCAGAGAGTGCACTGGCACCACTCGGGATGCAGGGCAGTGAGTCCAGCGAGTGCACTGGCACCACTGGGGATGCAGTGCAATGAGTCCAGAGAGTGCACTGGCACCAAAGGGGATGCACTGCAGTGAGTCCAGAGAGTGAACTGGCACCACTGGGGATGCAGTGCAGTGAGTCCAGAGAGTGCACTGGCACCACTGGGGATGCAGTGCAGTGAGTCCAGAGAGTGCGCTGGCACCACTGGGGATGCAGTGCAGTGAGTCCAGAGAGTGCACTGGCACCACTGGGGATACACTGCTGTGAGTCCAGAGAGTGCACTGGCACCGCTGGGAATGCACTGCAGTGAGTCCAGAGAGTGCACTGGCACCACTGGGGATGCAGTGCACTGAGTCCAGAGAGTGCACTGGCACCACTGGGGATGCAGTGGAGTGAGTCCAGAGAGTGCACTGGCACCACTGGGGATGCAGTGCAGGGAATCCAGAGAGTGCACTGGCACCACTGGGGATGCAGTGCAGTGAGTCCAGAGAGTGCACTGGCACCACTGGGGATGCAGTGCAGTGAATCCAGAGAGTGCACTGTCACCGCTGGGGATTCACTGCAGTGACTCCAGAGAGTGCACTGTCACCGCTGGGGATTCACTGCAGTGACTCCAGAGAGTGCACTGGCACCGCTGGGGATTCACTGCAGTGAGTGCAGAGAGGGCACTGGCACCACTGGGAATGCACTGCAGTGAGTCCAGAGAGTGCACTGGCACCACTGGGGACTGTTTTGCAAAGAAAAGCGTTTTATTGTTGCTATTCACAGCTTCCATTATTCACAGGTTTTTGAATGCTAACATTGCTCAGGAAAAGATCTGATATTTGTAGGGGTACCGTCATTCCTAGTTATTTGTTTTTACATTGTCCTTGCATTTATTACCATATAATTTCAAGTCTACGTTTGTGGTTTAAGTTATAATAAGGAAAAAAGCAGTAGTTGAAGTAGTCAGGTTAAAGATTATAGATGGAGAGGAACTTGGCTTTAGATACTAAAAACAGGATGGCAGTTAGACTTGCCTTAGAAAAATTAAAATGGTTGACTAAACTTTTTTTCCCAAAACGTTGTGCTGACCAGCCAATTTGAATTTGGCGGTATTAAAGCTGTCTGCAATAAGTTTTTCTGTTTTGGATTGTAGCTAGTTCCTCTAGGTGCTCCCGCAGAATAGTATTTTTACTATACCTATATATACTTTATATATTTACTATACCTATATATACCTAATGCCTTTCTTAGAAACAAACAAAATCTCTTTTTAAATATAACTTTCTTGCAGTTGTTAATGATGGAATTGCTCCGCCACAAAGGATTCTTTTTCCACCTGAGAAGATACGTATGGATTGGCAAGAAACACAAAGTGTTGGAGTTGGCCTGTACAATCTTGGCAACACACGTTTTCTTAATGCTACTCTACAGTGTTTGACCTACACCCCCCCACTTGCCAATTACATGCTTTATCTTGAGCACAGCCAGTCATGTGAGTACTTTCTAACAGTATTTTAAATCTGTTGGATAGCTCTGAAGGTGAAAGAACAGCAGTGATTCTGTGAGAAAAAGTTACTTGCCTGATTTTACCTGTAGAAGCTGGCTTTGAGCATTGTATTAGCAGTGGGCTCAGAATAGCATATGGAGTGCGTTTAATGCACCATGTGTGTTTTTTGTTTGTTTTTTTAAAAGGATCTTTTCTTGCTTCATGGGAATAATGAAGTGCATTGGACAGGAATGCATTTAATGAACATTTGGCATTTGGGCTATTTGGGCTTCCTGCTGCTAGAAAGGCAATAAAATTTAGGATGTTGGCATCATAGGTCTTTAGTCTTCACAGCCTAGGTTCCATAATGCACTACAATAAATGGTCTGTTCGTTGTTGAACCAATTAAAAAAACAAACAAACAAAAAAAAAACCTAGAAAGCAATATGAGCTGTTATGAACATGACTAGATTTTTTTGTGGGACTGTATTAAAATCTAGACTGATTTTGTTCTAAATAAAATGTTGTACTATAAACTAAATGTTGTACTAAACGTGTATGCTTTTTAGGCTGGTACCTTTGTATCGATACCTAGAAATTTAACTGTTTTCTTCCTGTATATAGAAATTGTTTCAGTTAAGAATCCTGTTGAAAAAAGGAGGGCAGAAGTACTATTACATACATTACTTTAGTTTTTCCTTTCTCCCAAAGGACTCGTAGCTCTGTATCATGAAGCTCACCTGACAGCACTGTGCTGAAAATAACCCACATTCTCTTAATGCTGTATCATCAATGTCAAATATTCTTTCCTCATATATTTTGCAGCCTGTGGAGTTCACATTCCTGTCAGCCTTCACAAACGTGACTTTGCAGTAGTCTTTTAGATTTCTCATCACAAAATGCACTTGAACACAAGCTTAATGGATATTTTTATTCTATAAAGTTGTGTGAAATGAAATGTTACGAGACTGTTGGGACAAGGAGAGTGGATACTGTATCTATAGTTTAAATGTTACTTATATGTTTGTTTGTAGTTATGTCTGTTTCGCTAGACTGGGATGCTTTCTTCTTTCACTCTTCAGGTCGTGAACAAGATTTTTGCATGATGTGCACGATGGAGACTCACATTAACCAGGCCCTGCGTTGCACTGTTGATGCTATCGAGCCTACGCGTGTTATCAATAACCTCAGTCGTAAGTGGCTTCAGATGTGTTTCTTTTTCAGTATCTTGTAATCTTCAAATAATTATTTGATGTGTATAAATGGTTTTAACACTATAAAGAAGAGAGATTTTAGAAATACGAGAATTATTTCATTTTTAAATGAGGTAAATACTATCATCTTCTTATTTAGGAATAGGACAACATTTCCATTTTGGCAGTCAAGAAGACGCACACGAGTTCTTGCGCTATACTGTCGATGCTATGCAGGAAGCGTGCTTGAATGGAAGCACCAAGTCAGCATAAACAAATTCACTTTTATACGTTCTCTAGCACCTTGTAGTCCTTTATTTACTATCAAAACTGAAAGTCTACGTCATCCTTGGTTTTCATAAAACTCTTTGAAGAGTTAACTGTGTGCCTTAAATCTTCTGAGGTCTGATTATAATTTATTTCCAGATTGGACAGATCTTCTCAAGCTACCACCATCATTCATCAAATATTTGGAGGATTTCTAAGATCAAGAGGTACTTTTAAAAATATTCCTGTCCTTAGAACTGATCTGTGTCTTTTGTCGGTAGTAAAGCAGTCTGCAGCTTGTCTAAAGTAGTATCTATCGACAACTTGAATTTGGACAGTTAGTCTCCTCCACGTATTGTTAAGCATTTATATTTTGCTTCCACTGAAGTGCTTGAATTGCAAAGCAGTTTCGGATACATATGAGGCATTTCTTGATATCACTTTGGATATAAAGGTAGGATGTTTTGTAAATATAATTCATGATGTTTAAGTACATGTATAACTTTCTAAATTAAACTTGTTTAACTTAAAAAACCAAACCACATACAATGTTAAAATATAAGAGCTTAAGAGAGCAGATGGAAGCATCTGCCTCGAGGGCAGGTGAGTTGGCAGAGTAAGGGAGCAGATGAGAGTACCTGTCCTAGCTGTGCTGTGGCTTTGGATGCTGCCGCGGCCTATGCTTTTCTTTTTCTTTCGCAGGTGCCTTGCACAGACTCAGAGGGGCCAAGCTGCACTCTGAAGAGCAGCACGAGAAGGGCAGGCTGGTCGTGAGTGGGGTTGGAGCGGAATGGCCAAGTTGCGCAAGGTGACTGCGAAGGGTATCCATTTTGCTTTTCAGGTGTCATGGCAGGCTCTACACAGAAGTGGCTGAGGATTTGAGAAGAGGTTACAGAGCATCAAGGAGCAGCACGTGCAGTGACGGTTTCCAAACGGTATGGTTGCTTTCTCTTCTGTTCATCAGGTGCCACAGGCAAGGTGGGCTGTGACGTTAGTCTTTAGAATCGGAGCTAAGCAGGTCACTAGAATGCCACAGGGCATCTGAGAAGGGTGTTTTAACAGAAAAAGCTTGTCTGGCATGGCAGTGCCTGATGGCAGCGTGTTTCCACAGGTGAAGAGGTGCCTGAAGCCCCATCCTGTCTAGCCTGCGCACACCTCGCTGAGAATGAAAGCCGCTTTCCAGTAATTCAGAAAGCCAAGTTACATCTCGGCCTCGAGCATCTGGGGCCTGTGCTTTTGGGCCTGTCTGTAGCATTTGGCACTTGCATTAATACTTTCTTGGCATATATTTAGGCTTTTGGGGCCAGTGTCTTGGGGGGGTGTGGAGCTGCTTGTACACCTTTGGGGCTTGCATCTGGGGGGGGGGGGGGGGTTGGGAGTTGCTTGTACACCTTTGGGGACTGTGGCTGGGGGGGGGGGGGTCAGGGCCTGCATCTGGGGGGGTTGGAAGCTGCTCCTACAATGTAGGGATCTGTATCTGTGGGGGTTGGGAGCTGCTTGTACACAGTATGGGCTTGCGTTTGGGGGCAGGTGTTGGGAGCTGCTTGTACAATGTAGGGATCTGCATCTGGAGGGGGTTGGGAGCTGCTTGTACACCTTTGGGGCTTGCATCTGGAGGGGGTTGGGGCCTGCCTCTGGGGGGGTGGTTGTGAGCTGCTTGTATACTGTAGGGGCCTGCTTGTACACCTTTGGTGGGGCCTGCGTCTGGGGGGGGGGTGGGAGCTGCTTGTACACTGTTAGGGCCTGCCTTGCGGGGGGGGGTGGGAGCTGCTTTTACACTGTAGGGGTCTGGGTCTTGGGGGGTTGGGGCTGTTTGTACACCTTTGGGGTGTGCCTCTGGGGAGGGTGGGGAGTTGCTTGGACACCTTTGGGGCCTGTGTCTGGGGGGGGTTGGGGCCTGTGCTGGGGGGGTTGGGAGCTGCTTGTACACTCTAGGGTCTTCTGGCGGGCTTTGGAGCCTCCCTTTGAGGGGGACATTTGGGAGCTGGTTGTACACCTTTGGGGCCAGAGTCTGGGGCGTGGGGGCTGGGGCTGGGGCCTGCATCTGGGTGGGGTGGGGTCCAGTTCATGGGGGGGGGTTGGGAGCTGCTTGTGGACAGTTGGGGTCTGCATCCGGGTGTGGTTGGGGCCTGCTTGTAGACTTCTGCAGCCTGCGTCTGGTGTTTGGGGGCTTTTCTGTAGCGTTTGGGGCTTGCATTTTGGCTTTGGGATGTGTCTTGAGCTTCTGGGGCCTAGCTGTAGTGCTTGGGGCCTGCGTCTGGGGCTTTTCTGTAGCATTTTGGTCACGTGTTTGTGATTTGGGGTGTGTATCCAGGGTTTTGCCTTTTTTGTAGTTTTCAGCTATGTGTCAGTTTCTTTGTCAGTTGCCTGGGGTTAGGGGCAGTTTGGGGTTTGGATCATTAGTCAGTGTCATTAGCGTTGGGGGGTTGATATGAAGGGTTAGGGTTGTGGTTAGAGTTGTTAGGGTTAAAGGGAATAAGGATTTTAGGGTAAGGGGATCAAGGTTGTGGGAATAAAAATGTTTTTGCACAGAGTTACATCGTTTAGAGGGAAGGAAGGTGGTACTGAGATATGCTTGCAGTGATAAGAAAGCTTCACAGACAACCTTGTAAAATGCAGACAACCAGAATCCTTAGAGCAATTGGGTGGAAATCACGGTGTAAGAAACATTACCACCTCAAAGAGGAAAACAGTCAAGAAAAAAAGAAAATTGACTTGTAACAGGCCAGCAGCTGTGTATTTTCTGTGAAGAACCAGATAGATTGTGAACCTGGATTACCCGGTCAATTGGGAAACTGGGGAGGGTCCTGGTCACCGAGAGGGAAAAAAAAATTTATATAAACTGTGTTATGGAACTAGTACGTGGCTTGTGGGACACCTGCCATTGCACTCGTGAATAAAAATGCTACCTCACTGAGATCCTTGCCTGAGCCTATGTTATTAGTTACAGAGTGTTTTTAACAAGGTGTTAGGGTTTTAAGGTTTCAGGGCTAAGGCACTAGGGTTGGGTTTCAGGGTTAGGGTTTCCAGGGTTTAGGGTTAGGATTTTAAGGTTGTTAGGGTTGGAGTTAAAGGGTTAGGGTCTGGGGGTTAGTGTGTTAAGGTTTTAAAGTTTTTTGGGGTTTTAGTGTAGATAGGGTTTTTAGGGGTTAGGGTCATAGGGTTTTATTTATGGTAAGGTATTTAGGGTTAGGGGTTTAAGGTCTCAATTTTTGTTTGTTTTTAAGGTTAGGGGCTCCAGGGTTAGGGCCTTGAGAGTCTTAATTTTTTGGGTTAGGGTTTAGAGGGTCTTAATTTTTAGGGTTAGGGGTTTTAGGCGTAGGTCTTCAGGGCTTTAGTGTGGTAAATTTTATTGGGTTAGGGCTGAAAGGGTTTTTAGGGTTAGGGTTTCTAGAGTTTTTTGGGGTGGGGGTTAGGGTTAGATGCGTGGGTGCCGTAGGGTTAGGGGTTAGGCCTAATATTAGGGCGGAAGGCCAAATTAAGAGGGTGGGAGACCCCCAAAATTGAAGGGTTGAAGCCCCAAGTTAGGGGAAGGAACCTCAAAGTTGTGGGGTCCCCCAAAATTGGGCAGAAGAACTATTAATATTGGGGGAAACCCGAAAAAAGGAGGGTGGGGGACTCTAAAATTGGGGGGGACCCCCAAAAGTGGTCAGGTCCCCCCAAATTAGGGGAGGAACCCCCAAGATTGGGTGGGTGAACCCCCAAATTGGGGGGAAGAACACTTAAAATGGAAGCGTGAAATTCCAGAATTGAATGTGGACCCCCCAAGAACTGGGGAGGAGTCCCCAAAATTCGGGGGGACCCTCAAAATTGGGGTTAAAGCCCCAGATGTCGGGGAGTGAAGCCCCAAATTAAGGGATGGAACCTCAAAAATGTGGTGAGAACCCCAACATTGGGGGAAAGAACCTTAATATTAGGGTGGCAGGCCTAAAAAAGATGGTGGGGGACCCCAAAATTGTGGGGGGATTGGAAGGGGGGGGGGAATCCCCAAAATGGAGGGGGAACCCCAAAACTGGGGGGGCGAAGCACCAAATTAGGGAAAGGAACCGAAAATTGTGGGGAAGAACCCTGAAATGGAGAGGTGAAAACCCGAAATTGAGGGGAAAACCCCAAAACGGCGGGAAAACCTCCATAAACACAAAATGGAACGGGGAATGTAACAGAGCAAAAAACGTGGCGTCCTACGGCAAACTGCGAGGCTCAATTTTCCGGGGAGTGCTGGGAAATGTAGTTCTTGGGAACTGGGTTTCCGGGAGGCCATGTTGCCTTCCCAGAGCATGTCGGGAGGTGCAGTTCTCGAGAAGCCGCTTACCGGGCAGCCATATTGGGAGTCCGGGGAATGCCGGGAGATGTAGTCTTCCGGCACTGGGCTTCCGGGAGGCCATATTGGTTTCCCAGAGCATGCCGGGGTATGTAGTACTCGAGGGCACTGGGCTTCCGGGAGGCCATGTTGTTTTCCCAGAGCATGCCGGGAGATGTAGTTTTCCGGCACTGGACTTCCGGGAGGCCATATTGTTTTCCCAGAGCATGCCGGGAGATGTAGTTCTCGGACACTGGGCTTCCGGGAGGCCATGTTTTTTTCCTAGAACATGCTGGGAGATGTAGTCTTCCGGCACTGGGCTTCCGGGACGCCATATTGGTTTCCCAGAGCATGCCGGGCTATGTAGTACTCGGGGGCACTGGGCTTCCGGGAAGCCATGTTGTTTTCCCAGAGCATGCCGGGAGATGTAGTTTTCCGGCACTGGACTTCCGGGAGGCCATATTGTTTTCCCAGGGCATGCCGGGAGATGTAGTTCTCGGACACTGGGCTTCCGGGAGGCCATGTTTTTTTCCTAGAACATGCTGGGAGATGTAGTCTTCCGGCACTGGGCTTCCGGGAAGCCATGTTGTTTTCCCAGAGCATGCCGGGAGATGTAGTTTTCCGGCACTGGACTTCCGGGAGGCCATATTGTTTTCCCAGAGCATGCCGAGAGATGTAGTCTTCCGGCACTGGGCTTCCGGGAGGCCATATTGGTTTCCCAGAGCATGCCGGGATATGTAGTACTCTGGGAGGGGTGCACTGGACTTCCGGGAGGCCATGTTTGGATTCCGAGGAATGCCGGGAGTTGTAGTTTTCCGGCACTGGACTTCCGGGAGGCCATATTGGTTTCCCAGAGCATGCCGGGAGATGTAGTTTTCCGGCACTGGACTTCCGGGAGGCCATATTGTTTTCCCAGAGCATGCCGGGAATTTTTTTTTCCCTCTCGGTGACCAGGACCCTCCCCAGTTTCCCAATTGACCGGGTAATCCAGGTTCACAATCTATCTGGTTCTTCACAGAAAATACACAGCTGCTGGCCTGTTACAAGTCAATTTTCTTTTTTTCTTGACTGTTTTCCTCTTTGAGGTGGTAATGTTTCTTACACCGTGATTTCCACCCAATTGCTCTAAGGATTCTGGTTGTCTGCATTTTACAAGGTTGTCTGTGAAGCTTTCTTATCACTGCAAGCATATCTCAGTACCACCTTCCTTCCCTCTAAACGATGTAACTCTGTGCAAAAACATTTTTATTCCCACAACCTTGATCCCCTTACCCTAAAATCCTTATTCCCTTTAACCCTAACAACTCTAACCACAACCCTAACCCTTCATATCAACCCCCCAACGCTAATGACACTGACTAATGATCCAAACCCCAAACTGCCCCTAACCCCAGGCAACTGACAAAGAAACTGACACATAGCTGAAAACTACAAAAAAGGCAAAACCCTGGATACACACCCCAAATCACAAACACGTGACCAAAATGCTACAGAAAAGCCCCAGACGCAGGCCCCAAGCACTACAGCTAGGCCCCAGAAGCTCAAGACACATCCCAAAGCCAAAATGCAAGCCCCAAACGCTACAGAAAAGCCCCCAAACACCAGACGCAGGCTGCAGAAGTCTACAAGCAGGCCCCAACCACACCCGGATGCAGACCCCAACTGTCCACAAGCAGCTCCCAACCCCCCCCCATGAACTGGACCCCACCCCACCCAGATGCAGGCCCCAGCCCCAGCCCCCACGCCCCAGACTCTGGCCCCAAAGGTGTACAACCAGCTCCCAAATGTCCCCCTCAAAGGGAGGCTCCAAAGCCCGCCAGAAGACCCTAGAGTGTACAAGCAGCTCCCAACCCCCCCAGCACAGGCCCCAACCCCCCCCAGACACAGGCCCCAAAGGTGTCCAAGCAACTCCCCACCCTCCCCAGAGGCACACCCCAAAGGTGTACAAACAGCCCCAACCCCCCAAGACCCAGACCCCTACAGTGTAAAAGCAGCTCCCACCCCCCCCCGCAAGGCAGGCCCTAACAGTGTACAAGCAGCTCCCACCCCCCCCCCAGACGCAGGCCCCACCAAAGGTGTACAAGCAGGCCCCTACAGTATACAAGCAGCTCACAACCACCCCCCCAGAGGCAGGCCCCAACCCCCTCCAGATGCAAGCCCCAAAGGTGTACAAGCAGCTCCCAACCCCCTCCAGATGCAGATCCCTACATTGTACAAGCAGCTCCCAACACCTGCCCCCAAACGCAAGCCCATACTGTGTACAAGCAGCTCCCAACCCCCACAGATACAGATCCCTACATTGTAGGAGCAGCTTCCAACCCCCCCAGATGCAGGCCCTGACCCCCCCCCCCCCAGCCACAGTCCCCAAAGGTGTACAAGCAACTCCCAACCCCCCCCCCCCCCCAGATGCAAGCCCCAAAGGTGTACAAGCAGCTCCACACCCCCCCAAGACACTGGCCCCAAAAGCCTAAATATATGCCAAGAAAGTATTAATGCAAGTGCCAAATGCTACAGACAGGCCCAAAAGCACAGGCCCCAGATGCTCGAGGCCGAGATGTAACTTGGCTTTCTGAATTACTGGAAAGCGGCTTTCATTCTCAGCGAGGTGTGCGCAGGCTAGACAGGATGGGGCTTCAGGCACCTCTTCACCTGTGGAAACACGCTGCCATCAGGCACTGCCATGCCAGACAAGCTTTTTCTGTTAAAACACCCTTCTCAGATGCCCTGTGGCATTCTAGTGACCTGCTTAGCTCCGATTCTAAAGACTAACGTCACAGCCCACCTTGCCTGTGGCACCTGATGAACAGAAGAGAAAGCAACCATACCGTTTGGAAACCGTCACTGCACGTGCTGCTCCTTGATGCTCTGTAACCTCTTCTCAAATCCTCAGCCACTTCTGTGTAGAGCCTGCCATGACACCTGAAAAGCAAAATGGATACCCTTCGCAGTCACCTTGCGCAACTTGGCCATTCCGCTCCAACCCCACTCACGACCAGCCTGCCCTTCTCGTGCTGCTCTTCAGAGTGCAGCTTGGCCCCTCTGAGTCTGTGCAAGGCACCTGCGAAAGAAAAAGAAAAGCATAGGCCGCGGCAGCATCCAAAGCCACAGCACAGCTAGGACAGGTACTCTCATCTGCTCCCTTACTCTGCCAACTCACCTGCCCTCGAGGCAGATGCTTCCATCTGCTCTCTTAAGCTCTTATATTTTAACATTGTATGTGGTTTGGTTTTTTAAGTTAAACAAGTTTAATTTAGAAAGTTATACATGTACTTAAACATCATGAATTATATTTACAAAACATCCTACCTTTATATCCAAAGTGATATCAAGAAATGCCTCATATGTATCCGAAACTGCTTTGCAATTCAAGCACTTCAGTGGAAGCAAAATATAAATGCTTAACAATACGTGGAGGAGACTAACTGTCCAAATTCAAGTTGTCGATAGATACTACTTTAGACAAGCTGCAGACTGCTTTACTACCGACAAAAGACACAGATCAGTTCTAAGGACAGGAATATTTTTAAAAGTACCTCTTGATCTTAGAAATCCTCCAAATATTTGATGAATGATGGTGGTAGCTTGAGAAGATCTGTCCAATCTGGAAATAAATTATAATCAGACCTCAGAAGATTTAAGGCACACAGTTAACTCTTCAAAGAGTTTTATGAAAACCAAGGATGACGTAGACTTTCAGTTTTGATAGTAAATAAAGGACTACAAGGTGCTAGAGAACGTATAAAAGTGAATTTGTTTATGCTGACTTGGTGCTTCCATTCAAGCACGCTTCCTGCATAGCATCGACAGTATAGCGCAAGAACTCGTGTGCGTCTTCTTGACTGCCAAAATGGAAATGTTGTCCTATTCCTAAATAAGAAGATGATAGTATTTACCTCATTTAAAAATGAAATAATTCTCGTATTTCTAAAATCTCTCTTCTTTATAGTGTTAAAACCATTTATACACATCAAATAATTATTTGAAGATTACAAGATACTGAAAAAGAAACACATCTGAAGCCACTTACGACTGAGGTTATTGATAACACGCGTAGGCTCGATAGCATCAACAGTGCAACGCAGGGCCTGGTTAATGTGAGTCTCCATCGTGCACATCATGCAAAAATCTTGTTCACGACCTGAAGAGTGAAAGAAGAAAGCATCCCAGTCTAGCGAAACAGACATAACTACAAACAAACATATAAGTAACATTTAAACTATAGATACAGTATCCACTCTCCTTGTCCCAACAGTCTCGTAACATTTCATTTCACACAACTTTATAGAATAAAAATATCCATTAAGCTTGTGTTCAAGTGCATTTTGTGATGAGAAATCTAAAAGACTACTGCAAAGTCACGTTTGTGAAGGCTGACAGGAATGTGAACTCCACAGGCTGCAAAATATATGAGGAAAGAATATTTGACATTGATGATACAGCATTAAGAGAATGTGGGTTATTTTCAGCACAGTGCTGTCAGGTGAGCTTCATGATACAGAGCTACGAGTCCTTTGGGAGAAAGGAAAAACTAAAGTAATGTATGTAATAGTACTTCTGCCCTCCTTTTTTCAACAGGATTCTTAACTGAAACAATTTCTATATACAGGAAGAAAACAGTTAAATTTCTAGGTATCGATACAAAGGTACCAGCCTAAAAAGCATACACGTTTAGTACAACATTTAGTTTATAGTACAACATTTTATTTAGAACAAAATCAGTCTAGATTTTAATACAGTCCCACAAAAAAATCTAGTCATGTTCATAACAGCTCATATTGCTTTCTAGGTTTTTTTTTTGTTTGTTTGTTTTTTTAATTGGTTCAACAACGAACAGACCATTTATTGTAGTGCATTATGGAACCTAGGCTGTGAAGACTAAAGACCTATGATGCCAACATCCTAAATTTTATTGCCTTTCTAGCAGCAGGAAGCCCAAATAGCCCAAATGCCAAATGTTCATTAAATGCATTCCTGTCCAATGCACTTCATTATTCCCATGAAGCAAGAAAAGATCCTTTTAAAAAAACAAACAAAAAACACACATGGTGCATTAAACGCACTCCATATGCTATTCTGAGCCCACTGCTAATACAATGCTCAAAGCCAGCTTCTACAGGTAAAATCAGGCAAGTAACTTTTTCTCACAGAATCACTGCTGTTCTTTCACCTTCAGAGCTATCCAACAGATTTAAAATACTGTTAGAAAGTACTCACATGACTGGCTGTGCTCAAGATAAAGCATGTAATTGGCAAGTGGGGGGGTGTAGGTCAAACACTGTAGAGTAGCATTAAGAAAACGTGTGTTGCCAAGATTGTACAGGCCAACTCCAACACTTTGTGTTTCTTGCCAATCCATACGTATCTTCTCAGGTGGAAAAAGAATCCTTTGTGGCGGAGCAATTCCATCATTAACAACTGCAAGAAAGTTATATTTAAAAAGAGATTTTGTTTGTTTCTAAGAAAGGCATTAGGTATATATAGGTATAGTAAATATATAAAGTATATATAGGTATAGTAAAAATACTATTCTGCGGGAGCACCTAGAGGAACTAGCTACAATCCAAAACAGAAAAACTTATTGCAGACAGCTTTAATACCGCCAAATTCAAATTGGCTGGTCAGCACAACGTTTTGGGAAAAAAAGTTTAGTCAACCATTTTAATTTTTCTAAGGCAAGTCTAACTGCCATCCTGTTTTTAGTATCTAAAGCCAAGTTCCTCTCCATCTATAATCTTTAACCTGACTACTTCAACTACTGCTTTTTTCCTTATTATAACTTAAACCACAAACGTAGACTTGAAATTATATGGTAATAAATGCAAGGACAATGTAAAAACAAATAACTAGGAATGACGGTACCCCTACAAATATCAGATCTTTTCCTGAGCAATGTTAGCATTCAAAAACCTGTGAATAATGGAAGCTGTGAATAGCAACAATAAAACGCTTTTCTTTGCAAAACAGTCCCCAGTGGTGCCAGTGCACTCTCTGGACTCACTGCAGTGCATTCCCAGTGGTGCCAGTGCCCTCTCTGCACTCACTGCAGTGAATCCCCAGCGGTGCCAGTGCACTCTCTGGAGTCACTGCAGTGAATCCCCAGCGGTGACAGTGCACTCTCTGGAGTCACTGCAGTGAATCCCCAGCGGTGACAGTGCACTCTCTGGATTCACTGCACTGCATCCCCAGTGGTGCCAGTGCACTCTCTGGACTCACTGCACTGCATCCCCAGTGGTGCCAGTGCACTCTCTGGATTCCCTGCACTGCATCCCCAGTGGTGCCAGTGCACTCTCTGGACTCACTCCACTGCATCCCCAGTGGTGCCAGTGCACTCTCTGGACTCACTGCACTGCATCCCCAGTGGTGCCAGTGCACTCTCTGGACTCACTGCAGTGCATTCCCAGCGGTGCCAGTGCACTCTCTGGACTCACAGCAGTGTATCCCCAGTGGTGCCAGTGCACTCTCTGGACTCACTGCACTGCATCCCCAGTGGTGCCAGCGCACTCTCTGGACTCACTGCACTGCATCCCCAGTGGTGCCAGTGCACTCTCTGGACTCACTGCACTGCATCCCCAGTGGTGCTAGTGCACTCTCTGGACTCACTGCAGTGCATCCCCAGTGTTGCCAGTGCACTCTCTGGACTCACTGCACTGCATCCCCAGTGGTGCCAGTGCACTCTCTGGACTCAATGCAGTGCATCCCCAGTGGTGCCAGTGCACTCTGTGGACTCACTGCACTGCATCCCCAGTGGTGCCAGTGCACTCTCTGGACTCACCGCACTGCATCCCCAGTGGTGCCAGTGCACTCTCTGGATTCCCTGCACTGCATCCCCAGTGGTGCCAGTGCACTCTCTGGACTCACTGCACTGCATCCCAAGTAGTGCCAGTGCACTCTATGGACTCACTGCACTGCATCCCCAGTGGTGCCAGTGCACTCTCTGGACTCACTGCCCTGCATCCCCAGTGGTGCCAGTGCACTCTGTGGAGTCACTGCACTGCATCTCCAGTGGTGCCAGTGCACTCTCTGGACTCACTGCAGTGCATCCCCAGTGGTGCCAGTGCACTCTCTGGACTCACTGCAGTGCGTCCTCAGTGGTGCCAGTGCACTCTCTGGACTCACTGCACTTCATCCCCAGTGGTGCCAGCGCACTCTGTGGACTCACTGCCCTGCATCCCCATGGTGCCAGTGCACTCTCTGGACTCAATGCACTACATACCCAAGGTGCCAGTTCACTCTCTGGACTCACTGCACTGCATCCCCAGTGGTGCCAGTGCACTCTCTGGACTCACTGCACTGCATCCCCAGTGGTGCCAGTGCACTCTATGGGCTCACTGCACTGCATCCCCTGAGGTGCCAGTGCACTCTCTGGACTCACTGCACTGCATCCCCAGTGGTGCCAGTGCACTCTCTGGACTCACTGCACTGCATCCCCAGTGGTGCTAGTGCACTCTCTGGACTCACTGCAGTGCATCCCCAGTGTTGCCAGTGCACTCTCTGGATTCACTGCACTGCATCCCCAGTGGTGCCAGTGCACTCTCTGGACTCAATGCAGTGCATCCCCAGTGGTGCCAGTGCACTCTGTGGACTCACTGCACTGCATCCCCAGTGGTGCCAGTGCACTCTCTGGACTCAATGCACTGCATCACCAGTGGTGCCAGTGCACTCTCTGGATTCCCTGCACTGCATCCCCAGTGGTGCCAGTGCACTCTCTGGACTCACTGCACTGCATCCCAAGTAGTGCCAGTGCACTCTATGGACTCACTGCACTGCATCCCCAGTGGTGCCAGTGCACTCTCTGGACTCACTGCCCTGCATCCCCAGTGGTGCCAGTGCACTCTGTGGAGTCACTGCACTGCATCTCCAGTGGTGCCAGTGCACTCTCTGGACTCACTGCAGTGCATCCCCAGTGGTGCCAGTGCACTCTCTGGACTCACTGCAGTGCGTCCTCAGTGGTGCCAGTGCACTCTCTGGACTCACTGCACTTCATCCCCAGTGGTGCCAGCGCACTCTCTGGACTCACTGCCCTGCATCCCCATGGTGCCAGTGCACTCTCTGGACTCAATGCACTACATACCCAAGGTGCCAGTTCACTCTCTGGACTCACTGCACTGCATCCCCAGTGGTGCCAGTGCACTCTCTGGACTCACTGCACTGCATCCCCAGTGGTGCCAGTGCACTCTATGGGCTCACTGCACTGCATCCCATGAGGTGCCAGTGCACTCTCTGGACTCACTGCACTGCATCCTCAGTGGTGCCAGTGCACTCTCTGGACTCACTGCACTGCATCCCCAGTGGTGCCAGTGCACTCTATGGACTCACTGCACTGCATCCCCTGTGGTGCCAGTGCACTCTGTGGACTCACTGCACTGCATCCCAAGTGGTGCCAGTGCACGCTCTGGACTCACTGCACTGCATCCCCAGTGGCGCCAGTGCACTCTCTGGACTCACTGCCCTGCATCCCCTGAGGTGCCAGTGCACTCTCTGGACTCACTGCCCTGCATCCCCATGGTGCCAGTGCACTCTCTGGACTCAATGCACTACATACCCAAGGTGCCAGTTCACTCTCTGGAGTCACTGCACTACATACCCAACGTGCCTGTGCACTCTCTGGACTCACTGCCCTGCATCCCCAGTGGTGCCAGTGCACTCTGTGGAGTCACTGCACTGCATCTCCAGTGGTGCCAGTGCACTCTCTGGAGTCACCGCACTGCATCCCCAGTGGTGCCAGTGCACTCTATGGACTCACTGCACTGCATCCCCAGTGGTGCCAGCGCACTCTCTGGAGTCACTGCGCTGCATCCCCAGTGGTGCCAGTGCACTCTCTGGACTCACTGCACTGCATCCCCATGGTGCCAGTGCACTCTCTGGAGTCACTGCACTACATACCCAAGTTGCCAGTGCACTCTCTGGACTCACTGCACTGCATCCCCAGTGGTGCCAGTGCACTCTGTGGAGTCACTGCACTGCATCCCCAGTGGTGCCAGTGCACTCTCTGGACTCACTGCACTACATACCCAAGGTGCCAGTTCACTCTCTGGACTCACTGCAGTGCATCCCCTTTGGTGCCAGTGCACTCTCTGGACTCATTGCACTGCATCCCCAGTGGTGCCAGTGCACTCGCTGGACTCACTGCCCTGCATCCCGAGTGGTGCCAGTGCACTCTCTGGACTCACTGCACTGCATCACCAGTGGTGCCAGTGCACTCTCTGATCTCACTGCACTGCATCCCCAGTGGTTCCAGTGCACTCTCTGGACTCACTGCAGTGCATCCCCAGTGGTACCAGTGCACTCTCTGGACTCACTGCAGTGTATCCCCAGTGGTGCCAGTGCACTCTCTGGACTCACTGCACTGCATCCCCAGTGGTGCCAGTGCACTCTCTGGACTCACTGCAGTGCATCCCAAGTGGTGACAGTGCACTCCCTGGACTCACTGCCCTGCATCCCCAGTGGTGCCAGCGAACTCTCTGGACTCACTGCACTGCACCCCAGTGGTGCCAGCGCACTCTCTGGAGTCACTGCACTGCATCCCCAGTGGTGCCAGTGCACTCTCTGGACTCACTGCACTGCACCCCCAGTGGTGCTAGTGCACTCTCTGGACTCACTGCAGTGCATCCCCAGTGGTGCCAGTGCACTCTCTGGACTCACTGCAGTGCATCCCCAGTGGTGCCAGTGCACTCTGTGGACTCACTGCACTGCATCCCCAGTGGTGCTAGTGCACTCTCTGGACTCAATGCACTGCATCACCAGTGGTGCCAGTGCACTCTCTGGATTCCCTGCACTGCATCCCCAGTGGTGCCAGTGCACTCTCTGGACTCACTGCACTGCATCCCAAGTAGTGCCAGTGCACTCTATGGACTCACTGCACTGCATCCCCAGTGGTGCCAGTGCACTCTCTGGACTCACTGCCCTGCATCCCCAGTGGTGCCAGTGCACTCTGTGGAGTCACTGCACTGCATCTCCAGTGGTGCCAGTGCACTCTCTGGACTCACTGCAGTGCATCCCCAGTGGTGCCAGTGCACTCTCTGGACTCACTGCAGTGCGTCCTCAGTGGTGCCAGTGCACTCTCTGGACTCACTGCACTGCATCCCCAGTGGTGCCAGTTCACTCTCTGGACTCACTGCACTGCATCCCCAGTGGTGCCAGTTCACTCTCTGGACTCACTGCACTGCATCCCCAGTGGTGCCAGTGCACTCTCTGGACTCACTGCACTGCATCCCCAGTGGTGCCAGTGCACTCTCTGGACTCACTGCAGTGCATCCCCTGTGGTGCCAGTGCACTCTGTGGACTCACTGCACTGCATCCCCAGTGGTGCCAGTGCACTCTCTGGACTCACTGCACTGCATCCCCAGTGGTGCCAGTGCACTCTATGGGCTCACTGCACTGCATCCCCTGAGGTGCCAGTGCACTCTCTGGACTCACTGCACTGCATCCTCAGTGGTGCCAGTGCACTCTCTGGACTCACTGCAGTGCATCCCCAGTGGTGCCAGTGCACGCTCTGGACTCACTGCACTGCATCCCCAGTGGCGCCAGTGCACTCTCTGGACTCACTGCCCTGCATCCCCTGAGGTGCCAGTGCACTCTCTGGACTCACTGCCCTGCATCCCCATGGTGCCAGTGCACTCTCTGGACTCAATGCACTACATACCCAAGGTGCCAGTTCACTCTCTGGAGTCACTGCACTACATACCCAACGTGCCTGTGCACTCTCTGGACTCACTGCCCTGCATCCCCAGTGGTGCCAGTGCACTCTGTGGAGTCACTGCACTGCATCTCCAGTGGTGCCAGTGCACTCTCTGGAGTCACCGCACTGCATCACCAGTGGTGCCAGTGCACTCTATGGACTCACTGCACTGCATCCCCAGTGGTGCCAGCGCACTCTCTGGAGTCACTGCGCTGCATCCCCAGTGGTGCCAGTGCACTCTCTGGACTCACTGCACTGCATCCCCATGGTGCCAGTGCACTCTCTGGAGTCACTGCACTACATACCCAAGTTGCCAGTGCACTCTCTGGACTCACTGCACTGCATCCCCGGTGGTGCCAGTGCACTCTGTGGAGTCACTGCACTGCATCCCCAGTGGTGCCAGTGCACTCTCTGGACTCACTGCACTGCATCCCCATGGTGCCAGCGCACTCTCTGGACTCACTGCACTACATACTCAAGGTGCCAGTGCACTCGCTGGACTCACTGCCCTGCATCCCGAGTGGTGCCAGTGCACTCTCTGGACTCACTGCACTGCATCCCCAGTGGTGCCAGTGCACTCTCTGATCTCACTGCACTGCATCCCCAGTGGTTCCAGTGCACTCTCTGGACTCACTGCAGTGCATCCCCAGTGGTACCAGTGCACTCTCTGGACTCACTGCAGTGTATCCCCAGTGGTGCCAGTGCACTCTCTGGACTCACTGCACTGCATCCCCAGTGGTGCCAGTGCACTCTCTGGACTCACTGCAGTGCATCCCAAGTGGTGACAGTGCACTCTCTGGACTCACTGCCCTGCATCCCCAGTGGTGCCAGCGAACTCTCTGGACTCACTGCACTGCATCCCCAGTGGTGCCAGCGCACTCTCTGGAGTCACTGCACTGCATCCCCAGTGGTGCCAGTGCACTCTCTGGACTCACTGCACTGCATCCCCAGTGGTGCTAGTGCACTCTCTGGACTCACTGCAGTGCATCCCCAGTGTTGCCAGTGCACTCTGTGGACTCACTGCACTGCATCCCCAGTGGTGCCAGTGCACTCTCTGGACTCACTGCAGTGCATCCCCAGTGGTGCCAGTGCACTCTGTGGACTCACTGCACTGCATCCCCAGTGGTGCCAGTGCACTCTGTGGACTCACTGCACTGCATCCCCAGTGGTGCCAGTGCACTCTCTGGACTCAATGCACTGCATCACCAGTGGTGCCAGTGCACTCTCTGGATTCCCTGCACTGCATCCCCAGTGGTGCCAGCGCACTCTCTGGACTCACTGCACTGCATCCCCACTGGTGCCAGCGCACTCTATGGACTCACTGCACTGCATCCCCTTTGGTGCCAGTGCACTCTCTGGACTCATTGCACTGCATCCCCAGTGGTGCCAGTGCACTCTGTGGAGTCACTGCACTGCATCTCCAGTGGTGCCAGTGCACTCTCTGGACTCACTGCCCTGCATCCCCATGGTGCCAGTGCACTCTCTGGACTCAATGCACTACATACCCAAGGTGCCAGTTCACTCTCTGGACTCACTGCACTGCATCCCCAGTGGTGCCAGTGCACTCTCTGGACTCACTGCACTGCATCCCCAGTGGTGCCAGTGCACTCTCTGGACTCACTGCAGTGCATCCCCTGTGGTGCCAGTGCACTCTGTGGACTCACTGCACTGCATCCCAAGTGTTGCAAGTGCACTCTCTGGACTCACCGCACTGCATCCCCAGTGGTGCCAGTGCACTCTCTGGACTCACTGCACTGCATCCCCAGTGGTGCCAGTGCACTCTATGGGCTCACTGCACTGCATCCCCTGAGGTGCCAGTGCACTCTCTGGACTCACTGCACTGCATCCTCAGTGGTGCCAGTGCACTCTATGGACTCACTGCACTGCATCCCCAGTGGTGCCAGCGCACTCTCTGGACTCACTGCAGTGCATCCCCAGTGGTGCCAGTGCACGCTCTGGACTCACTGCACTGCATCCCCAGTGGCGCCAGTGCACTCTCTGGACTCACTGCCCTGCATCCCCTGAGGTGCCAGTGCACTCTCTGGACTCACTGCCCTGCATCCCCAGTGGTGCCAGTGCACTCTCTGGACTCAATGCACTACATACCCAAGGTGCCAGTTCACTCTCTGGAGTCACTGCACTACATACTCAACGTGCCTGTGCACTCTCTGGACTCACTGCCCTGCATCCCCAGTGGTGCCAGTGCACTCTCTGGAGTCACCGCACTGCATCCCCAGTGGTGCCAGTGCACTCTATGGACTCACTGCACTGCATCCCCAGTGGTGCCAGCGCACTCTCTGGACTCAATGCACTGCATCACCAGTGGTGCCAGTGCACTCTCTGGATTCCCTGCACTGCATCCCCAGTGGTGCCAGTGCACTCTCTGGACTCACTGCACTGCATCCCCATGGTGCCAGTGCACTCTCTGGAGTCACTGCACTACATACCCAAGTTGCCAGTGCACTCTCTGGACTCACTGCACTGCATCCCCAGTGGTGCCAGTGCACTCTGTGGAGTCACTGCACTGCATCCCCAGTGGTGCCAGTGCACTCTCTGGACTCACTGCACTGCATCCCCATGGTGCCAGTGCACTCTCTGGACTCACTGCACTACATACCCAAGGTGCCAGTTCACTCTCTGGACTCACTGCAGTGCATCCCCTTTGGTGCCAGTGCACTCTCTGGACTCATTGCACTGCATCCCCAGTGGTGCCAGTGCACTCTATGGGCTCACTGCACTGCATCCCCTGAGGTGCCAGTGCACTCTCTGGATTCACTGCACTGCATCCCCAGTGGTGCCAGTGCACTCTCTGGACTCACTGCAGTGCATCCCAAGTGGTGACAGTGCACTCCCTGGACTCACTGCCCTGCATCCCCAGTGGTGCCAGCGAACTCTCTGGACTCACTGCACTGCACCCCAGTGGTGCCAGCGCACTCTCTGGACTCACTGCAGTGCATCCCCAGTGGTGCCAGTGCACTCTCTGGACTCACTGCAGTGCATCCCCAGTGGTGCCAGTGCACTCTGTGGACTCACTGCACTGCATCCCCAGTGGTGCCAGTGCACTCTGTGGACTCACTGCACTGCATCCCCAGTGGTGCTAGTGCACTCACTGGACTCAATGCACTGCATCCCCAGTGGTGCCAGTGCACTCTCTGGACTCACTGCAGTGCATCCCCTGTGGTGCCAGTGCACTCTGTGGACTCACTGCACTGCATCCCAAGTGTTGCAAGTGCACTCTCTGGACTCACCGCACTGCATCCCCAGTGGTGCCAGTTCACTCTCTGGACTCACTGCACTGCATCCCCAGTGGTGCCAGTGCACTCTCTGGACTCACTGCAGTGCATCCCCTGTGGTGCCAGTGCACTCTGTGGACTCACTGCACTGCATCCCCAGTGGTGCCAGTGCACTCTCTGGACTCACTGCACTGCATCCCCAGTGGTGCCAGTGCACTCTATGGGCTCACTGCACTGCATCCCCTGAGGTGCCAGTGCACTCTCTGGACTCACTGCAGTGCATCCCCAGTGGTGCCAGTGCACTCTCTGGACTCACTGCAGTGCGTCCTCAGTGGTGCCAGTGCACTCTCTGGACTCACTGCACTGCATCCCCAGTGGTGCCAGTTCACTCTCTGGACTCACTGCACTGCATCCCCAGTGGTGCCAGTTCACTCTCTGGACTCACTGCACTGCATCCCCAGTGGTGCCAGTGCACTCTCTGGACTCACTGCACTGCATCCCCAGTGGTGCCAGTGCACTCTCTGGACTCACTGCAGTGCATCCCCTGTGGTGCCAGTGCACTCTGTGGACTCACTGCACTGCATCCCAAGTGTTGCAAGTGCACTCTCTGGACTCACCGCACTGCATCCCCAGTGGTGCCAGTTCACTCTCTGGACTCACTGCACTGCATCCCCAGTGGTGCCAGTGCACTCTCTGGACTCACTGCACTGCATCCCCAGTGGTGCCAGTGCACTCTCTGGACTCACTGCAGTGCATCCCCTGTGGTGCCAGTGCACTCTCTGGACTCACTGCACTGCATCCCCAGTGGTGCCAGTGCACTCTCTGGACTCACTGCACTGCATCCCCAGTGGTGCCAGTGCACTCTATGGGCTCACTGCACTGCATCCCCTGAGGTGCCAGTGCACTCTCTGGACTCACTGCACTGCATCCCCAGTGGTGCCAGTGCACGCTCTGGACTCACTGCACTGCATCCCCAGTGGCGCCAGTGCACTCTCTGGACTCACTGCCCTGCATCCCCTGAGGTGCCAGTGCACTCTCTGGACTCACTGCCCTGCATCCCCATGGTGCCAGTGCACTCTCTGGACTCAATGCACTACATACCCAAGGTGCCAGTTCACTCTCTGGAGTCACTGCACTACATACCCAACGTGCCTGTGCACTCTCTGGACTCACTGCCCTGCATCCCCAGTGGTGCCAGTGCACTCTGTGGAGTCACTGCACTGCATCTCCAGTGGTGCCAGTGCACTCTCTGGAGTCACCGCACTGCATCACCAGTGGTGCCAGTGCACTCTATGGACTCACTGCACTGCATCCCCAGTGGTGCCAGCGCACTCTCTGGAGTCACTGCGCTGCATCCCCAGTGGTGCCAGTGCACTCTCTGGACTCACTGCACTGCATCCCCATGGTGCCAGTGCACTCTCTGGAGTCACTGCACTACATACCCAAGTTGCCAGTGCACTCTCTGGACTCACTGCACTGCATCCCCGGTGGTGCCAGTGCACTCTCTGGACTCACTGCACTGCATCCCCAGTGGTGCCAGTGCACTCTCTGGACTCACTGCACTGCATCCCCATGGTGCCAGCGCACTCTCTGGACTCACTGCACTACATACTCAAGGTGCCAGTGCACTCGCTGGACTCACTGCCCTGCATCCCGAGTGGTGCCAGTGCACTCTCTGGACTCACTGCACTGCATCCCCAGTGGTGCCAGTGCACTCTCTGATCTCACTGCACTGCATCCCCAGTGGTTCCAGTGCACTCTCTGGACTCACTGCAGTGCATCCCCAGTGGTGCCAGTGCACTCTCTGGACTCACTGCAGTGTATCCCCAGTGGTGCCAGTGCACTCTCTGGACTCACTGCACTGCATCCCCAGTGGTGCCAGTGCACTCTCTGGACTCACTGCAGTGCATCCCAAGTGGTGACAGTGCACTCTCTGGACTCACTGCCCTGCATCCCCAGTGGTGCCAGCGAACTCTCTGGACTCACTGCACTGCATCCCCAGTGGTGCCAGCGCACTCTCTGGACTCACTGCACTGCATCCCCAGTGGTGCCAGTGCACTCTCTGGACTCACTGCACTGCATCCCCAGTGGTGCTAGTGCACTCTCTGGACTCACCGCAGTGCATCCCCAGTGTTGCCAGTGCACTCTGTGGACTCACTGCACTGCATCCCCAGTGGTGCCAGTGCACTCTCTGGACTCACTGCAGTGCATCCCCAGTGGTGCCAGTGCACTCTGTGGACTCACTGCACTGCATCCCCAGTGGTGCCAGTGCACTCTGTGGACTCACTGCACTGCATCCCCAGTGGTGCCAGTGCACTCTCTGGACTCAATGCACTGCATCACCAGTGGTGCCAGTGCACTCTCTGGATTCCCTGCACTGCATCCCCAGTGGTGCCAGCGAACTCTCTGGACTCACTGCACTGCATCCCCACTGGTGCCAGCGCACTCTATGGACTCACTGCACTGCATCCCCTTTGGTGCCAGTGCACTCTCTGGACTCATTGCACTGCATCCCCAGTGGTGCCAGTGCACTCTGTGGAGTCACTGCACTGCATCTCCAGTGGTGCCAGTGCACTCTCTGGACTCACTGCCCTGCATCCCCATGGTGCCAGTGCACTCTCTGGACTCAATGCACTACATACCCAAGGTGCCAGTTCACTCTCTGGACTCACTGCACTGCATCCCCAGTGGTGCCAGTGCACTCTCTGGACTCACTGCACTGCATCCCCAGTGGTGCCAGTGCACTCTCTGGACTCACTGCAGTGCATCCCCTGTGGTGCCAGTGCACTCTGTGGACTCACTGCACTGCATCCCAAGTGTTGCAAGTGCACTCTCTGGACTCACCGCACTGCATCCCCAGTGGTGCCAGTGCACTCTCTGGACTCACTGCACTGCATCCCCAGTGGTGCCAGTGCACTCTATGGGCTCACTGCACTGCATCCCCTGAGGTGCCAGTGCACTCTCTGGACTCACTGCACTGCATCCTCAGTGGTGCCAGTGCACTCTCTGGACTCACTGCCCTGCATCCCCAGTGGTGCCAGCGCACTCTCTGGACTCACTGCAGTGCATCCCCAGTGGTGCCAGTGCACGCTCTGGACTCACTGCACTGCATCCCCAGTGGCGCCAGTGCACTCTCTGGACTCACTGCCCTGCATCCCCTGAGGTGCCAGTGCACTCTCTGGACTCACTGCCCTGCATCCCCAGTGGTGCCAGTGCACTCTCTGGACTCAATGCACTACATACCCAAGGTGCCAGTTCACTCTCTGGAGTCACTGCACTACATACCCAACGTGCCTGTGCACTCTCTGGACTCACTGCCCTGCATCCCCAGTGGTGCCAGTGCACTCTCTGGAGTCACCGCACTGCATCCCCAGTGGTGCCAGTGCACTCTATGGACTCACTGCACTGCATCCCCAGTGGTGCCAGCGCACTCTCTGGAGTCACTGCGCTGCATCCCCAGTGGTGCCTGTGCACTCTCTGGACTCACTGCACTGCATCCCCATGGTGCCAGTGCACTCTCTGGAGTCACTGCACTACATACCCAAGTTGCCAGTGCACTCTCTGGACTCACTGCACTGCATCCCCAGTGGTGCCAGTGCACTCTGTGGAGTCACTGCACTGCATCCCCAGTGGTGCCAGTGCACTCTCTGGACTCACTGCACTGCATCCCCATGGTGCCAGTGCACTCTCTGGACTCACTGCACTACATACCCAAGGTGCCAGTTCACTCTCTGGACTCACTGCAGTGCATCCCCTTTGGTGCCAGTGCACTCTCTGGACTCATTGCACTGCATCCCCAGTGGTGCCAGTGCACTCTATGGGCTCACTGCACTGCATCCCCTGAGGTGCCAGTGCACTCTCTGGATTCACTGCACTGCATCCCCAGTGGTGCCAGTGCACTCTCTGGACTCACTGCCCTGCATCCCGAGTGGTGCCAGTGCACTCTCTGGACTCACTGCACTGCATCCCCAGTGGTGCCAGTGCACTCTCTGGACTCACTGCACTGCATCCCCAGTGGTGCCAGTGCACTCTCTGGACTCACTGCAGTGCATCCCCAGTGGTACCAGTGCACTCTCTGGACTCACTGCAGTGTATCCCCAGTGGTGCCAGTGCACTCTCTGGACTCACTGCACTGCATCCCCAGTGGTGCCAGTGCACTCTCTGGACTCACTGCAGTGCATCCCAAGTGGTGACAGTGCACTCTCTGGACTCACTGCCCTGCATCCCCAGTGGTGCCAGCGAACTCTCTGGACTCACTGCACTGCATCCCCAGTGGTGCCAGCGCACTCTCTGGAGTCACTGCACTGCATCCCCAGTGGTGCCAGTGCACTCTCTGGACTCACTGCAGTGCATCGCCAGTGGTGCCAGTGCACTCTCTGGACTCACTGCACTGCATCCCCAAGGTGCCAGTGCACTCTCTGGACTCACTGCTCTGCTCCAGCCGCACCAGCCGCTCCAGCGTCGGCAGCCGCTCCAGCCTCGGCAGCCCCTCCAGCCGCTCCAGCCGCGGCAGCCGCTCCAGCCGCTCCAGCCTCGGCAGCCGCTCCAGCCGCTCCAGCCGCCGCAGCCGCTCCAGCCGCGCCAGCCGCGGCAGCCGCTCCTGCCGCGGTAGCCGCGGCAGCCGCTCCATCCGCGGCAGCCGCTCCAGCCGCTCCAGCCGCGGCAACTGCTCCAGCCGCGACAGCCGCTCCAGCCGCGGCAGCCGCTCCCACTCCTGTGTCTGCATCCCCAGTGGACGGCTCACCACTGGGGATGCACTGCAGTGAGTCCAGAAAGTGCACTGGCACGACTGGGGATGCACTGCAGTGACTCCAGAGAGTGCGCTGGCACCAGTGGGGATGCAGTGCAGTGAGTCCAGAGAGTGCACTGGCAACACTAGGGATGCATTGCAGTGAGTCCAGAGACTGCACTGACACTCCTCGGAATGCACTGCATTGAGTCCAGAGAGTGCACAGGCACCACTGGGGCTGCAGTGCAGTGAGTCCAGAGAGTGCTCTGGCACCTTGGGGATGCAGTGCAGTGAGTCCAGAGAGTGAACTGGCACCTTGGGGATGCAGTGCAGTGAGTCCAGAGAGTGCACTGGCACCACTGGGGATGCACTGCAATGAGTCCAGAGATTGCACTGGCACCACTGGGGATGCAGTGCAGTGAGTCCAGAGAGTGCACTGGCAGCACTGGGGATGCAGTGCAGTGACTCCAGAGAGGGAAGTGGCACCACTATGGAGTCTATGGACTCACTGCGCTGCATCCCCAGTAGTGCCAGTGCACTCTCTGGACTCACTGCACTGCATCCCCAGTGGAGCCAGTGCACTCTCTGGACTCACTGCAGTGCATCCCCAGTGGTGCCAGTGCACTCTCTGGATTCACTGCCCTGCATACCCAAGGTGCCAGTGCACTCTCTGGACTCACTGTGCTGCATCCCCAGTGGTGCCAGTGCACTCTCTGGACTCACTGCACTGCATCCCCAGTGGTGCCAGTGCACTCTCTGGACTCACTGCAGTGCATCGCCAGTGGTGCCAGTGCACTCTCTGGACTCACTGCACTGCATCATCAAGGTGCCAGTGCACTCTCTGGACTCACTGCTCTGCTCCAGCCGCACCAGCCGCTCCAGCCGCTCCAGCCGCGGCAGCCGCGGCAGCCGCTCCTGCCGCGGTAGCCGCTCCAGCCGCGGCAGCCGCTCCAGCCGCTCCAGCCGCCGCAGCCGCTCCAGCCGCGCCAGCCGCGGCAGCCGCTCCTGCCGCGGTAGCCGCGGCAGCCGCTCCATCCGCGGCAGCCGCTCCAGCCGCTCCAGCCGCGGCAGCCGCTCCAGCCGCTCCAGCCGCGGCAACTGCTCCAGCCGCGACAGCCGCTCCAGCCGCGGCAGCCGCTCCCACTCCTGTGTCTGCATCCCCAGTGGACGGCTCACCACTGGGGATGCACTGCAGTGAGTCCAGAGAGTGCACTGGCACCACAGGGAATGCAGTGCAGTGAGTCCAGAGAGTGCACTGGCACCACTAGGGATGCATTGCAGTGAGTCCAGAGAGTGCACTGGCACTCCTCGGAATGCACTGCATTGAGTGCAGAGAGTGCACTGGCACCACTGGGGATGCAGTGCAGTGAGTCCAGAGAGTGCACTGGCACCACTGAGGATGCAGCACAGAGAGTCCAGAGAGTGCACTGGCACCTTGGGTATGCAGGGCAGTGAATCCAGAGAGTGCACCTGCACCACTGGGGATGCACTGCAGTGAGTCCAGAGAGTGCACTGGCACCACTGGGGATGCAGTGCAGTGAGTCCAGAGAGTGCACTGGCACTACTGGGGATGCAGCGCAGTGAGTCGATAGACTCCATAGTGGTGCCACTTCCCTCTCTGGACTCACTGCACTGCATCGCCAGTGGTGCCAGTGCACTCTCTGGACTCACTGCAGTGCATCCCCAGTGGTGCCAGTGCACTCTCTGGACTCACTGCACTGCATCGCCAGTGGTGCCAGTGCTGTCTCTGGACTCACTGCAGTGCATCCCCAGTGGTGAGCCGTCCACTGGGGATGCAGACACAGGAGTGGGAGCGGCTGCCGCGGCTGGAGAGGCTACCGCGGCTGGAGCGGCTGGAGCGGCTGGAGCGGCTGCCGCGGCTGGAGCGGGTGGAGCGGCTACCGCGGCAGGAGCGGCTGCCTCGGTTGCCGCGTCTGGAGCGGCTGCCGCGGCTGGAGCGGCTGGAGCGGCTGCCGCGGCTGGAGCGGCTGGAGCGGCTACCGCGGCAGGAGCGGCTGCCGCGGCTGCCGCGGCTGGAGCGGCTGGAGCGGCTGGTGCGGCTGGAGCAGAGCAGCGAGTCCAGAGAGTGCACTGGCACCTTGATGATGCAGTGCAGTGAGTCCAGAGAGTGCACTGGCACCACTGGGGATGCACTGCAGTGAGTCCAGAGAGTGCACTGGCACCACTGGGGATGCAGTGCAGTGAGTCCAGAGATTGCACTGGCACCACTGGGGATGCAGCACAGTGAGTCCAGAGAGTGCACTGGCACCTTGGGTATGCAGGGCAGTGAATCCAGAGAGTGCACTGGCACCACTGGCGATGCAGTGCAGTGAGTCCAGAGAGTGCACTGGCACCACTGGGGATGCAGTGCAGTGAGTCCAGAGAGTGCACTGGCACCACTGGGGATACACTGCAGTGAGTCCAGAGAGTGCACTGGTACCACTGGGGATGCACTGCAGTGAGTCCAGAGAGTGCACTGGAACCACTGGGGATGCAGTGCAGTGAGCCCATAGAGTGCACTGGCACCACTGGGGATGCAGTGCAATGAGTCCAGAGAGTGCACTGGCACCAAAGGGGATGCACTGCAGTGAGTCCAGAGAGTGAACTGGCACCTTGGGTATGCAGTGCAGTGAGTCCAGAGAATGCACTGGCACCACTGGGGATGCAGTGCAGTGACTCCACAGAGTGCACTGGCACCACTGGGGATGCAGTGCAGTGAGTCCAGAGAGTGCACAGGCACGTTGGGTATGTAGTGCAGTGACTCCAGAGAGTGAACTGGCACCTTGGGGATGCAGGGCAGTGAGTCCAGAGAGTGCACTGGCACCTCAGGGGATGCAGGGCAGTGAGTCCAGAGAGTGCACTGGCGCCACTGGGGATGCAGTGCAGTGAGTCCAGAGCGTGCACTGGCACCACTGGGGATGCACTGCAGTGAGTCCAGAGAGTGCACTGGCACCACTGGGGATGCAGGGCAGTGAGTCCAGAGAGTGCACTGGCACCACTGAGGATGCAGTGCAGTGAGTCCAGAGAGTGCACTGGCACCTCAGGGGATGCAGTGCGGTGAGTCCAGAGAGTGCACTTGCAACACTTGGGATGCAGTGCAGTGAGTCCAGAGAGTGCACTGGCACCACAGGGGATGCACTGCAGTGAGTCCAGAGAGTGCACTGGCACCACTGGGGATGCAGGGCAGTGAGTCCAGAGAGTGCACTGGCACCAAAGGGGATGCAGTGCAGTGAGTCCAGAGAGTGAACTGGCACCTTGGGTATGTAGTGCATTGAGTCCAGAGAGTGCACTGGCACCATGGGAATGCAGGGCAGTGAGTCCAGAGAGTGCGCTGGCACCACTGGGGATGCAGTGCAGTGAGTCCAGAGAGTGCACTGGCACCACTGTGGACGCACTGCAGTGAGTCCAGAGAGTGCACTGGCACCACTGGGGATGCACTGCAGTGAGTCCAGAGAGTGCACTGGCACCACTGGAGATGCAGTGCAGTGACTCCACAGAGTGCACTGGCACCACTGGGGATGCAGGGCAGTGAGTCCAGAGAGTGCACTGGCACCACTGGGGATGCAGTGCAGTGAGTCCATAGAGTGCACTGGCACTACTTGGGATGCAGTGCAGTGAGTCCAGAGAGTGCACTGGCACCACTGGGGATGCAGTGCAGGGAATCCAGAGAGTGCACTGGCACCACTGGTGATGCAGTGCATTGAGTCCAGAGAGTGCACTGGCACCACTGGGGATGCAGTGCAGTGAGTCCAGAGAGTGCACTGGCATCACTGGGGATGCAGTGCAGTGAGTCCACAGAGTGCACTGGCACCACTGGGGATGCACTGCAGTGAGTCCAGAGAGTGCACTGGCACCACTGGGGATGCAGTGCAGTGAATCCAGAGAGTGCACTGGCACCACAGGGGATGCAGTGCAGTGAGTCCAGAGAGTGCACTGGCACCTCAGGGGATGCAGTGCAGTGAGTCCAGAGAGTTCGCTGGCACCACTGGGGATGCAGGGCAGTGAGTCCAGAGAGTGCACTGGCAACTTGGGTATGTAGTGCATTGAGTCCAGAGAGTGCACTGGCACCATGGGGATGCAGGGCAGTGAGTCCAGAGAGTGCACTGGCACCTTAGGGGATGCAGGGCAGTGAGTCCAGAGAGTGCACTGGCGCCACTGGGGATGCAGTGCAGTGAGATCAGAGCGTGCACTGGCACCACTGGGGATGCACTGCAGTGAGTCCAGAGAGTGCGCTGGCACCACTGGGGATGCAGTGCAGTGAGTCCATAGAGTGCACTGGCACCACTGGGGATGCAGGGCAGTGAGTCCAGAGAGTGCACTGGCACCACTGAGGATGCAGTGCAGTGAGTCCATAGAGTGCACTGGCACTACTTTGGATGCAGTGCAGTGAGTCCAGAGAGTGCACTGGCACCACTGGGGATGCAGTGCAGGGAATCCAGAGAGTGCACTGGCACCACTGGGGATGCAGTGCATTGAGTCCAGAGAGTGCACTGGCACCACTGGGGATGCAGTGCAGTGAGTCCACAGAGTGCACTGGCACCACTGGGGATGCACTGCAGTGAGTCCAGAGAGTGCACTGGCACCACTGGGGATGCAGTGCAGTGAATCCAGAGAGTGCACTGGCAACACTGGGGATGCACTGCAGTGAGTCCAGAGAGTGCACTAGCACCACTGGGGATGCAGTGCAGTGAGTCCAGAGAGTGCACTGGCACCACTGGGGATGCAGTGCAGTGACTCCAGAGAGTGCGCTGGCACCACTGGGGATGCAGTGCAGTGAGTCCAGAGTTCGCTGGCACCACTGGGGATGCAGGGCAGTGAGTCCAGAGAGTGCACTGGTACCACTGGGGATGCACTGCAGTGAGTCCAGAGAGTGCACTGGAACCACTGGGGATGCACTGCAGTGAGTCCAGAGAGTGCACTGGAACCACTGGGGATGCAGTGCAGTGAGTCCAGAGAGTGCACTGGCACCACTCGGGATGCAGGGCAGTGAGTCCAGCGAGTGCACTGGCACCACTGGGGATGCAGTGCAATGAGTCCAGAGAGTGCACTGGCACCAAAGGGGATGCACTGCAGTGAGTCCAGAGAGTGAACTGGCACCTTGGGTATGTAGTGCAGTGAGTCCAGAGAGTGCACTGGCACCATGGGGATGCAGTGCAGTGAGTCCAGAGAGTGCACTGGCACCACTGGGGATGCAGTGCAGTGACTCCACAGAGTGCACTGGCACCACTGGGGATGCAGTGCAGTGAGTCCAGAGAGTGCACTGGCAACTTGGGTATGTAGTGCAGTGACTCCAGAGAGTGCACTGGCACCATGGGGATGCAGCGCAGTGACTCCAGAGAGTGCGCTGGCACCACTGGGGACGCACTGCAGTGAGTCCATAGAGTGCACTGGCACCACTGGAGATGCAGTGCAGTGACTCCACAGAGTGCACTGGCACCACTGGGGATGCAGGGCAGTGAGTCCAGAGAGTGCACAGGCACGTTGGGTATGTAGTGCAGTGACTCCAGAGAGTGAACTGGCACCTTGGGTATGTAGTGCATTGAGTCCAGAGAGTGCACTGGCACCATGGGGATGCAGGGCAGTGAGTCCAGAGAGTGCACTGGCACCTCAGGGGATGCAGGGCAGTGAGTCCAGAGAGTGCACTGGCGCCACTGGGGATGCAGTGCAGTGAGTCCAGAGAGTGCGCTGGCACCACTGGGGATGCAGTGCAGTGAGTCCATAGAGTGCACTGGCACCACTGGGGATGCAGGGCAGTGAGTCCAGAGAGTGCACTGGCACCACTGAGGATGCAGTGCAGTGAGTCCAGAGAGTGCACTGGCACCTCAGGGGATGCAGTGCAGTGAGCCCATAGAGTGCACTGGCACCACTGGGGATGCAGTGCACTGAGTCCAGAGAGTGCACTTGCACCTTGGGTATGTAGTGCATTGAGTCCAGAGAGTGCACTGGCACCATGGGGATGCAGGGCAGTGAGTCCAGAGAGTGCGCTGGCACCACTGGGGATGCAGTGCAGTGAGTCCAGAGAGTGCACTGGCACCACTGAGGACGCACTCCAGTGAGTCCAGAGAGTGCACTGGCACCACTGGGGATGCACTGCAGTGAGTCCAGAGAGTGCACTGGCACCACTGGAGATGCAGTGCAGTGACTCCACAGAGTGCACTGGCACCACTGGGGATGCAGGGCAGTGAGTCCAGAGAGTGCACTGGCACCACTGGGGATGCAGTGCAGTGAGTCCAGAGAGTGAACTGGCACCTTGGGTATGTAGTGCATTGAGTCCAGAGAGTGCACTGGCACCATGGGGATGCAGGGCAGTGAGTCCAGAGAGTGTGCTGGCACCACTGGGGATGCAGTGCAGTGAGTCCAGAGAGTGCACTGGCACCACTGGGGACGCACTGCAGTGAGTCCAGAGAGTGCACTGGCACCACTGGGGATGCACTGCAGTGAGTCCAGAGAGTGCACTGGCACCACTGGAGATGCAGTGCAGTGACTCCACAGAGTGCACTGGCACCACTGGGGATGCAGGGCAGTGAGTCCAGAGAGTGCACTGGCACCACTGGGGATGCAGTGCAGTGAGTCCAGAGAGTGCACTGGCACCACTGAGGACGCACTGCAGTGAGTCCAGAGAGTGCACTGGCACCACTGGGGATGCACTGCAGTGACTCCACAGAGTGCACTGGCACCTCAGGGGATGCAGTGCAGTGAGTCCAGAGAGTGCACTGGCACCACTGGGGATGCAGTGCAGTGAGTCCAGAGAGTGAACTGGCACCTTGGGTATGTAGTGCATTGAGTCCAGAGAGTGCACTGGCACCATGGGGATGCAGGGCAGTGAGTCCAGAGAGTGCGCTGGCACCACTGGGGATGCAGTGCAGTGAGTCCAGAGAGTGCACTGGCACCACTGAGGACGCACTGCAGTGAGTCCAGAGAGTGCACTGGCACCACTGGGGATGCACTGCAGTGAGTCCAGAGAGTGCACTGGCACCACTGGAGATGCAGTGCAGTGACTCCACAGAGTGCACTGGCACCACTGGGGATGCAGGGCAGTGAGTCCAGAGAGTGCACTGGCACCACTGGGGATGCAGTGCAGTGAGTCCATAGAGTGCACTGGCACTACTTGGGATGCAGTGCAGTGAGTCCAGAGAGTGCACTGGCACCACAGGGGATGCAGTGCAGGGAATCCAGAGAGTGCACTGGCACCACTGGTGATGCAGTGCATTGAGTCCAGAGAGTGCACTGGCACCACTGGGGATGCAGTGCAGTGAGTCCACAGAGTGCACTGGCACCACTGGGGATGCAGTGCAGTGAGTCCACAGAGTGCACTGGCACCACTGGGGATGCACTGCAGTGAGTCCAGAGAGTGCACTGGCACCACTGGGGATGCACTGCAGTGAATCCAGAGAGTGCACTGGCAACACTGGGGATGCACTGCAGTGAGTCCAGAGAGTGCACTAGCACCACTGGGGATGCAGTGCAGTGAGTCCAGAGAGTGCACTGGCACCACTGGGGATGCAGTGCAGTGAGTCCAGAGAGTGCGCTGGCACCACTGGGGATGCAGTGCAGTGAGTCCAGAGAGTGCACTGGCACCACTGAGGACGCACTGCTGTGAGTCCAGAGAGTGCACTGGCACCACTGGGAATGCACTGCAGTGAGTCCAGAGAGTGCACTGGCACCACTGGGGATGCAGTGCATTGAGTCCAGAGAGTGCACTGGCACCACTGGGGATGCAGTGGAGTGAGTCCAGAGAGTGCACTGGCACCACTGGGGATGCAGTGCAGAGAATCCAGAGAGTGCACTGGCACCACTGGGGATCCAGTGCAGTGAGTCCAGAGAGTGCACTGGCACCACTGGGGATGCAGTGCAGTGAGTCCAGAGAGTGCACTGGCACTACTCGGGATGCAGTGCAGTGAATCCAGAGAGTGCACTGTCACCGCTGGCGATGCACTGCAGTGACTCCAGAGAGTGCACTGGCACCACTGGGCATGCAGTGCAGTGACTCGAGAGAGTGCGCTGGCACCACTGGGGATGCAGTGCAGTGAGTCCATAGAGTGCACTGGCACCACTGGGGATGCAGTGCGGTGACTCCAGAGAGTGCACTGGCACCACTGGAGATGCAGTGCAGTGACTCCACAGAGTGCACTGGCACCACTGGGGATGCAGGGCAGTGAGTCCAGAGAGTGCACAGGCACGTTGGGTATGTAGTGCAGTGACTCCAGAGAGTGAACTGGCACCTTGGGTATGTAGTGCATTGAGTCCAGAGAGTGCACTGGCACCATGGGGATGCAGGGCAGTGAGTCCAGAGAGTGCACTGGCACCTCAGGGGATGCAGGGCAGTGAGTCCAGAGAGTGCACTGGCGCCACTGGGGATGCAGTGCAGTGAGTCCAGAGAGTGCGCTGGCACCACTGGGGATGCAGTGCAGTGAGTCCAGAGAGTGCACTGGCACCACTGGGGATGCAGTGCAGGGAATCCAGAGAGTGCACTGGCACCACTGGGGATGCAGTGCATTGAGTCCAGAGAGTGCACTGGCACCACTGGGGATGCAGTGCAGTGAGTCCACAGAGTGCACTGGCACCACTGGGGATGCAGTGCAGTGAGTCCACAGAGTGCACTGGCACCACTGGGGATGCACTGCAGTGAGTCCAGAGAGTGCACTGGCACCACTGGGGATGCAGTGCAGTGAATCCAGAGAGTGCACTGGCAACACTGGGGATGCACTGCAGTGAGTCCAGAGAGTGCACTAGCACCACTGGGGATGCAGTGCAGTGAGTCCAGAGAGTGCACTGGCACCACTGGGGATGCAGTGCAGTGAGTCCAGAGAGTGCGCTGGCACCACTGGGGATGCAGTGCAGTGAGTCCAGAGAGTGCACTGGCACCACTGGCGATGCACTGCAGTGAGTCCAGAGAGTGCACTGGCACCACTGGGAATGCACTGCAGTGAGTCCAGAGAGTGCACTGGCACCACTGGGGATGCAGTGCATTGAGTCCAGAGAGTGCACTGGCACCACTGGAGATGCAGTGCAGTGACTCCACAGAGTGCACTGGCACCACTGGGGATGCAGGGCAGTGAGTCCAGAGAGTGCACAGGCACGTTGGGTATGTAGTGCAGTGACTCCAGAGAGTGAACTGGCACCTTGGGTATGTAGTGCATTGAGTCCAGAGAGTGCACTGGCACCATGGGGATGCAGGGCAGTGAGTCCAGAGAGTGCACTGGCACCTCAGGGGATGCAGGGCACGTGAGTCCAGAGAGTGCACTGGCGCCACTGGGGATGCAGTGCAGTGAGTCCAGAGCGTGCACTGGCACCACTGGGGATGCACTGCAGTGAGTCCAGAGAGTGCGCTGGCACCACTGGGGATGCAGTGCAGTGAGTCCATAGAGTGCACTGGCACCACTGGGGATGCAGGGCAGTGAGTCCAGAGAGTGCACTGGCACCACTGGGAATGCACTGCAGTGAGTCCAGAGAGTGCACTGGCACCACTGGGGATGCAGTGCATTGAGTCCAGAGAGTGCACTGGCACCACTGGGGATGCAGTGCAGTGAGTCCAGAGAGTGCACTGGCACCACTGGGGATGCAGTGGAGTGAGTCCAGAGAGTGCACTGGCACCACTGGGGATGCAGTGCAGGGAATCCAGAGAGTGCACTGGCACCACTGGGGATGCAGTGCAGTGAGTCCAGAGAGTGCACTGGCACCACTGGGGATGCAGTGCAGTGAGTCCAGAGAGTGCACTGGCACTACTGGGGATGCAGTGCAGTGAATCCAGAGAGTGCACTGTCACCGCTGGGGATTCACTGCAGTGACTCCAGAGAGTGCACTGGCACCACTGGGCATGCAGTGCAGTGACTCCAGAGAGTGCGCTGGCACCACTGGGGATGCAGTGCAGTGAGTCCATAGAGTGCACTGGCACCACTGGGGATGCAGTGCGGTGACTCCAGAGAGTGCACTGGCACCACTGGAGATGCAGTGCAGTGACTCCACAGAGTGCACTGGCACCACTGGGGATGCAGGGCAGTGAGTCCAGAGAGTGCACAGGCACGTTGGGTATGTAGTGCAGTGACTCCAGAGAGTGAACTGGCACCTTGGGTATGTAGTGCATTGAGTCCAGAGAGTGCACTGGCACCATGGGGATGCAGGGCAGTGAGTCCAGAGAGTGCACTGGCACCTCAGGGGATGCAGGGCAGTGAGTCCAGAGAGTGCACTGGCGCCACTGGGGATGCAGTGCAGTGAGTCCAGAGAGTGCGCTGGCACCACTGGGGATGCAGTGCAGTGAGTCCATAGAGTGCACTGGCACCACTGGGGATGCAGTGCAGTGAATCCAGAGAGTGCACTGGCAACACTGGGGATGCACTGCAGTGAGTCCAGAGAGTGCACTAGCACCACTGGGGATGCAGTGCAGTGAGTCCAGAGAGTGCACTGGCACCACTGGGGATGCAGTGCAGTGAGTCCAGAGAGTGCGCTGGCACCACTGGGGATGCAGTGCAGTGAGTCCAGAGAGTGCGCTGGCACCACTGGGGATGCAGTGCAGTGAGTCCAGAGAGTGCACTGGCACCACTGGCGATGCACTGCAGTGAGTCCAGAGAGTGCACTGGCACCACTGGGAATGCACTGCAGTGAGTCCAGAGAGTGCACTGGCACCACTGGGGATGCAGTGCATTGAGTCCAGAGAGTGCACTTGCACCACTGGAGATGCAGTGCAGTGACTCCACAGAGTGCACTGGCACCACTGGGGATGCAGGGCAGTGAGTCCAGAGAGTGCACAGGCACGTTGGGTATGTAGTGCAGTGACTCCAGAGAGTGAACTGGCACCTTGGGTATGTAGTGCATTGAGTCCAGAGAGTGCACTGGCACCATGGGGATGCAGGGCAGTGAGTCCAGAGAGTGCACTGGCACCTCAGGGGATGCAGGGCAGTGAGTCCAGAGAGTGCACTGGCGCCACTGGGGATGCAGTGCAGTGAGTCCAGAGCGTGCACTGGCACCACTGGGGATGCACTGCAGTGAGTCCAGAGAGTGCGCTGGCACCACTGGGGATGCAGTGCAGTGAGTCCATAGAGTGCACTGGCACCACTGGGGATGCAGGGCAGTGAGTCCAGAGAGTGCACTGGCACCACTGGGAATGCACTGCAGTGAGTCCAGAGAGTGCACTGGCACCACTGGGGATGCACTGCAGTGAGTCCAGAGAGTGCACTGGCACCACTGGAGATGCAGTGCAGTGACTCCACAGAGTGCACTGGCACCACTGGGGATGCAGTGGAGTGAGTCCAGAGAGTGCACTGGCACCACTGGGGATGCAGTGCAGGGAATCCAGAGAGTGCACTGGCACCACTGGTGATGCAGTGCAGTGAGTCCAGAGAGTGCACTGGCACCACTGGGGATGCAGTGCAGTGAGTCCAGAGAGTGCACTGGCACTACTGGGGATGCAGTGCAGTGAATCCAGAGAGTGCACTGTCACCGCTGGGGATTCACTGCAGTGACTCCAGAGAGTGCACTGGCACCACTGGGCATGCAGTGCAGTGACTCCAGAGAGTGCGCTGGCACCACTGGGGATGCAGTGCAGTGAGTCCATAGAGTGCACTGGCACCACTGGGGATGCAGTGCGGTGACTCCAGAGAGTGCACTGGCACCACTGGAGATGCAGTGCAGTGAGTCCAGAGAGTGCACTAGCACCACTGGGGATGCAGGGCAGTGAGTCCAGAGAGTGCACAGGCACGTTGGGTATGTAGTGCAGTGACTCCAGAGAGTGAACTGGCACCTTGGGTATGTAGTGCATTGAGTCCAGAGAGTGCACTGGCACCATGGGGATGCAGGGCAGTGAGTCCAGAGAGTGCGCTGGCACCACTGGGGATGCAGTGCAGTGAGTCCATAGAGTGCACTGGCACCACTGGGGATGCAGGGCAGTGAGTCCAGAGAGTGCACTGGCACCACTGAGGATGCAGTGCAGTGAGTCCAGAGAGTGCACAGGCACGTTGGGTATGTAGTGCAGTGACTCCAGAGAGTGAACTGGCACCTTGGGTATGTAGTGCATTGAGTCAAGAGAGTGCACTGGCACCATGGGGATGCAGGGCAGTGAGTCCAGAGAGTGCACTGGCACCTCAGGGGATGCAGGGCAGTGAGTCCAGAGAGTGCACTGGCGCCACTGGGGATGCAGTGCAGTGAGTCCAGAGCGTGCACTGGCACCACTGGGGATGCACTGCAGTGAGTCCAGAGAGTGCGCTGGCACCACTGGGGATGCAGTGCAGTGAGTCCATAGAGTGCACTGGCACCACTGGGGATGCAGGGCAGTGAGTCCAGAGAGTGCACTGGCACCACTGGGAATGCACTGCAGTGAGTCCAGAGAGTGCACTGGCACCACTGGGGATGCAGTGCAGGGAATCCAGAGAGTGCACTGGCACCTCTGGGGATGCAGGGCAGTGAGTCCAGAGAGTGCACTGGCACCACTGGGGATGCAGTGCAGTGAGTCCAGAGAGTGCACTGGCACTACTGGGGATGCAGTGCAGTGAATCCAGAGAGTGCACTGTCACCGCTGGGGATTCACTGCAGTGACTCCAGAGAGTGCACTGGCACCACTGGGCATGCAGTGCAGTGACTCCAGAGAGTGCGCTGGCACCACTGGGGATGCAGTGCAGTGAGTCCATAGAGTGCACTGGCACCACTGGGGATGCAGTGCGGTGACTCCAGAGAGTGCACTGGCACCACTGGAGATGCAGTGCAGTGACTCCACAGAGTGCACTGGCACCACTGGGGATGCAGGGCAGTGAGTCCAGAGAGTGCACAGGCACGTTGGGTATGTAGTGCAGTGACTCCAGAGAGTGAACTGGCACCTTGGGTATGTAGTGCATTGAGTCCAGAGAGTGCACTGGCACCATGGGGATGCAGGGCAGTGAGTCCAGAGAGTGCACTGGCACCTCAGGGGATGCAGGGCAGTGAGTCCAGAGAGTGCACTGGCGCCACTGGGGATGCAGTGCAGTGAGTCCAGAGAGTGCGCTGGCACCACTGGGGATGCAGTGCAGTGAGTCCATAGAGTGCACTGGCACCACTGGGGATGCAGGGCAGTGAGTCCAGAGAGTGCACTGGCACCACTGGGGATGCAGTGCAGTGAATCCAGAGAGTGCACTGGCAACACTGGGGATGCACTGCAGTGAGTCCAGAGAGTGCACTAGCACCACTGGGGATGCAGTGCAGTGAGTCCAGAGAGTGCACTGGCACCACTGGGGATGCAGTGCAGTGAGTCCAGAGAGTGCACTGGCACCACTGGGGATACACTGCAGTGAGTCCAGAGAGTGCACTGGTACCACTGGGGATGCACTGCAGTGAGTCCAGAGAGTGCACTGGCACCACTGGGGATGCAGTGCAGTGAGTCCAGAGAGTGCACTGGCACCACTGGGGATGCAGTGCAGTGAGTCCAGAGAGTGCACTGGCACCACTCGGGATGCAGGGCAGTGAGTCCAGAGAGTGCACTGGCACCACTGGGGATGCAGTGCAGTGAATCCAGAGAGTGCACTGGCACCTCAGGGGATGCAGTGCAGTGAGCCCATAGAGTGCACTGGCACCACTGGGGATGCAGTGCAATGAGTCCAGAGAGTGCACTGGCACCAAAGGGGATGCACTGCAGTGAGTCCAGAGAGTGAACTGGCACCTTGGGTATGTAGTGCAGTGAGTCCAGAGAGTGCACTGGCACCATGGGGATGCAGTGCAGTGAGTCCAGAGAGTGCACTGGCACCACTGGGGATGCAGTGCAGTGACTCCACAGAGTGCACTGGCACCACTGGGGATGCAGTGCAGTGAGTCCAGAGAGTGCACTGGCAACTTGGGTATGTAGTGCAGTGACTCCAGAGAGTGCACTGGCACCATGGGGATGCAGTGCAGTGAGTCCAGAGAGTGCACTGGCACCACTGGGGATGCAGCGCAGTGACTCCAGAGAGTGCGCTGGCACCACTGGGGATGCAGTGCAGTGAGTCCATAGAGTGCACTGGCACCACTGGGGATGCAGTGCGGTGACTCCAGAGAGTGCACTGGCACCACTGGGGATGCAGGGCAGTGAGTCCAGAGAGTGCACAGGCACGTTGAGTATGTAGTGCAGTGACTCCAGAGAGTGAACTGGCACCTTGGGTATGTAGTGCATTGAGTCCAGAGAGTGCACTGGCACCACTGGGGATGCAGGGCAGTGAGTCCAGAGAGTGCACTGGCACCTCAGGGGATGCAGGGCAGTGAGTCCAGAGAGTGCACTGGCGCCACTGGGGATGCAGTGCAGTGAGTCCAGAGCGTGCACTGGCACCACTGGGGATGCACTGCAGTGAGTCCAGAGAGTGCGCTGGCACCACTGGGGATGCAGTGCAGTGAGTCCATAGAGTGCACTGGCACCACTGAGGATGCAGTGCCGTGAGTCCAGAGAGTGCACTGGCACCTCAGGGGATGCAGTGCAGTGAGCCCATAGAGTGCACTGGCACCACTGGGGATGCAGTGCAGTGAGTCCAGAGAGTGCACTGGCACCACTGGGGATGCAGTGCGGTGAGTCCAGAGAGTGCACTTGCAACACTTGGGATGCAGTGCAGTGAGTCCACAGAGTGCACTGGCACCACAGGGGATGCACTGCAGTGAGTCCAGAGAGTGCACTGGCACCACTGGGGATGCAGTGCAGTGAGTCCAGAGAGTGCACTGGCACCACTGGGGATGCAGTGCAGTGAGTCCAGAGAGTGAACTGGCACCTTGGGTATGTAGTGCATTGAGTCCAGAGAGTGCACTGGCACCATGGGGATGCAGGGCAGTGAGTCCAGAGAGTGCACTGGCACCACTGGAGATGCAGTGCAGTGACTCCACAGAGTGCACTGGCACCACTGGGGATGCAGTGCAATGAGTCCAGAGAGTGCACTGGCACCAAAGGGGATGCAGTGCAGTGAGTCCATAGAGTGCGCTGGCACCAGTGGGGATGCAGTGCAGTGAGTCCAGAGAGTGCGCTGGCACCACTGGGGATGCAGTGCAGGGAATCCAGAGAGTGCACTGGCACCACTGGTGATGCAGTGCATTGAGTCCAGAGAGTGCACTGGCACCACTGGGGATGCAGTGCAGTGAGTCCACAGAGTGCACTGGCACCACTGGGGATGCAGTGCAGTGAGTCCACAGAGTGCACTGGCACCACTGGGGATGCACTGCAGTGAGTCCAGAGAGTGCACTGGCACCACTGGGGATGCAGTGCAGTGAGTCCACAGAGTGCACTGGCAACACTGGGGATGCACTGCAGTGAGTCCAGAGAGTGCACTAGCACCACTGGGGATGCAGTGCAGTGAGTCCAGAGAGTGCACTGGCACCACTGGGGATGCAGTGCAGTGACTCCAGAGAGTGCGCTGGCACCACTGGGGATGCAGTGCAGTGAGTCCAGAGAGTTCGCTGGCACCACTGGGGATGCAGGGCAGTGAGTCCAGAGAGTGCACTGTCACCACTTGGGATGCACTGCAGTGAGTCCAGAGAGTGCACTGGCACCACTGGGGATGCAGTGCAGTGAGTCCAGAGAGTGCACTGGCACCACTGGGGATACACTGCAGTGAGTCCAGAGAGTGCACTGGTACCACTGGGGATGCACTGCAGTGAGTCCAGAGAGTGCACTGGAACCACTGGGGATGCAGTGCAGTGAGATCAGAGAGTGCACTGGCACCACTGGGGATGCAGTGCAGTGAGTCCAGAGAGTGCACTGGCACCACTCGGGATGCAGGGCAGTGAGTCCAGCGAGTGCACTGGCACCTTGAGTATGTAGTGCAGTGAGTCCAGAGAGTGCGCTGGCACCATGGGGATGCAGTGCAGTGAGTCCAGAGAGTGCACTGGCACCACTGGGGATGCAGTGCAGTGACTCCACAGAGTGCACTGGCACCACCGGGGATGCAGTGCAGTGAGTCCAGAGAGTGCACTGGCAACTTGGGTATGTAGTGCAGTGACTCCAGAGTGCACTGGCACCATGGGGATGCAGTGCAGTGAGTCCAGAGAGTGCACTGGCACCACTGGGGATGCAGCGCAGTGACTCCAGAGAGTGCGCTGGCACCACTGGGGATGCAGTGCAGTGAGTCCATAGAGTGCACTGGCACCACTGGTGATGCAGTGCGGTGACTCCAGAGAGTGCACTGGCACCACTGGAGATGCAGTGCAGTGACTCCACAGAGTGCACTGGCACCACTGGGGATGCAGGGCAGTGAGTCCAGAGAGTGCACAGGCACGTTGGGTATGTAGTGCAGTGACTCCAGAGAGTGAACTGGCACCTTGGGTATGTAGTGCATTGAGTCCAGAGAGTGCACTGGCACCATGGGGATGCAGGGCAGTGAGTCCAGAGAGTGCACTGGCACCTCAGGGGATGCAGGGCAGTGAGTCCAGAGAGTGCACTGGCGCCACTGGGGATGCAGTGCAGTGAGTCCAGAGCGTGCACTGGCACCACTGGGGATGCACTGCAGTGAGTCCAGAGAGTGCACTGGCACCACTGAGGATGCAGTGCAGTGAGTCCAGAGAGTGCACTGGCACCTCAGGGGATGCAGTGCAGTGAGCCCATAGAGTGCACTGGCACCACTGGGGATGCAGTGCAGTGAGTCCAGAGAGTGCACTGGCACCACTGGGGATGCAGTGCAGTGAGTCCACAGAGTGCACTGGCACCACAGGGGATGCACTGCAGTGAGTCCAGAGAGTGCACTAGCACCACTGGGGATGCAGTGCAGTGAGTCCAGAGAGTGCACTGGCACCACTGGGGATGCAGTGCAGTGAGTCCAGAGAGTGAACTGGCACCACTGGGGATGCAGTGCAGTGAGTCCAGAGAGTGAACTGGCACCACTGGGGATGCAGTGCAGTGAGTCCAGAGAGTGCACTGGCACCACTGAGGACGCACTGCAGTGAGTCCAGAGAGTGCACTGGCACCACTGGGGATGCACTGCAGTGAGTCCAGAGAGTACACTGGCACCACTGGAGATGCAGTGCAGTGACTCCACAGAGTGCACTGGCACCACTGGGGATGCAGGGCAGTGAGTCCAGAGAGTGCACTGGCACCACTGGGGATGCAGTGCAGTGAGTCCATAGAGTGCACTGGCACTACTTGGGATGCAGTGCAGTGAGTCCAGAGAGTGCACTGGCACCACTGGGGATGCAGTGCAGGGAATCCAGAGAGTGCACTGGCACCACTGGTGATGCAGTGCATTGAGTCCAGAGAGTGCACTAGCACCACTGGGGATGCAGTGCAGTGAGTCCAGAGAGTGCACTGGCACCACTGGGGATGCACTGCAGTGAGTCCAGAGAGTGCACTGGCACCACTGGGGATGCACTGCAGTGAGTCCAGAGAGTGCACTAGCACCACTGGGGGTGCAGTGCAGTGAGTCCAGAGAGTGCACTGGCACCACTGGGGATGCAGTGCAGTGACTCCAGAGAGTGCGCTGGCACCACTGGGGATGCAGTGCAGTGAGTCCATAGAGTGCACTGGCACCACTGGTGATGCAGTGCGGTGACTCCAGAGAGTGCACTGGCACCACTGGAGATGCAGTGCAGTGACTCCACAGAGTGCACTGGCACCACTGGGGATGCAGGGCAGTGAGTCCAGAGAGTGCACAGGCACGTTGGGTATGTAGTGCAGTGACTCCAGAGAGTGAACTGGCACCTTGGGTATGTAGTGCATTGAGTCCAGAGAGTGCACTGGCACCATGGGGATGCAGGGCAGTGAGTCCAGAGAGTGCACTGGCACCTCAGGGGATGCAGGGCAGTGAGTCCAGAGAGTGCACTGGCGCCACTGGGGATGCAGTGCAGTGAGTCCAGAGCGTGCACTGGCACCACTGGGGATGCACTGCAGTGAGTCCAGAGAGTGCACTGGCACCACTGAGGATGCAGTGCAGTGAGTCCAGAGAGTGCACTGGCACCTCAGGGGATGCAGTGCAGTGAGCCCATAGAGTGCACTGGCACCACTGGGGATGCAGTGCAGTGAGTCCAGAGAGTGCACTGGCACCACTGGGGATGCAGTGCAGTGAGTCCACAGAGTGCACTGGCACCACAGGGGATGCACTGCAGTGAGTCCAGAGAGTGCACTGGCACCACTGGGGATGCAGTGCAGTGAGTCCAGAGAGTGCACTGGCACCACTGGGGATGCAGTGCAGTGAGTCCAGAGAGTGAACTGGCACCACTGGGGATGCAGTGCAGTGAGTCCAGAGAGTGAACTGGCACCACTGGGGATGCAGTGCAGTGAGTCCAGAGAGTGCACTGGCACCACTGAGGACGCACTGCAGTGAGTCCAGAGAGTGCACTGGCACCACTGGGGATGCACTGCAGTGAGTCCAGAGAGTGCACTGGCACCACTGGAGATGCAGTGCAGTGACTCCACAGAGTGCACTGGCACCACTGGGGATGCAGGGCAGTGAGTCCAGAGAGTGCACTGGCACCACTGGGGATGCAGTGCAGTGAGTCCATAGAGTGCACTGGCACTACTTGGGATGCAGTGCAGTGAGTCCAGAGAGTGCACTGGCACCACTGGGGATGCAGTGCAGGGAATCCAGAGAGTGCACTGGCACCACTGGTGATGCAGTGCATTGAGTCCAGAGAGTGCACTAGCACCACTGGGGATGCAGTGCAGTGAGTCCACAGAGTGCACTGGCACCACTGGGGATGCACTGCAGTGAGTCCAGAGAGTGCACTGGCACCACTGGGGATGCACTGCAGTGAGTCCAGAGAGTGCACTAGCACCACTGGGGGTGCAGTGCAGTGAGTCCAGAGAGTGCACTGGCACCACTGGGGATGCAGTGCAGTGAGTCCAGAGAGTGCGCTGGCACCACTGGGGTGCAGTGCAGTGAGTCCAGAGAGTTCGCTGGCACCACTGGGGATGCAGGGCAGTGAGTCCAGGGAGTGCACTGTCACCACTTGGGATGCACTGCAGTGAGTCCAGAGAGTGCACTGGCACCACTGGGGATGCAGTGCAGTGAGTCCAGAGAGTGCACTGGCACCACTGGGGATACACTGCAGTGAGTCCAGAGAGTGCACTGGTACCACTGGGGATGCACTGCAGTGAGTCCAGAGAGTGCACTGGAACCACTGGGGATGCAGTGCAGTGAGATCAGAGAGTGCACTGGCACCACTGGGGATGCAGTGCAGTGAGTCCAGAGAGTGCACTGGCACCACTCGGGATGCAGGGCAGTGAGTCCAGCGAGTGCACTGGCACCACTGGGGATGCAGTGCAATGAGTCCAGAGAGTGCACTGGCACCAAAGGGGATGCACTGCAGTGAGTCCAGAGAGTGAACTGGCACCTTGGGTATGTAGTGCAGTGAGTCCAGAGAGTGCACTGGCACCACTGGGGATGCAGTGCAGTGACTCCACAGAGTGCACTGGCACCACTGGGGATGCAGTGCAGTGAGTCCAGAGAGTGCACTGGCAACTTGGGTATGTAGTGCAGTGACTCCAGAGAGTGCACTGGCACCATGGGGATGCAGTGCAGTGAGTCCAGAGAGTGCACTGGCACCACTGGGGATGCAGCGCAGTGACTCCAGAGAGTGCGCTGGCACCACTGGGGATGCAGTGCAGTGAGTCCATAGAGTGCACTGGCACCACTGGGGATGCAGTGCGGTGACTCCAGAGAGTGCACTGGCACCACTGGAGATGCAGTGCAGTGACTCCACAGAGTGCACTGGCACCACTGGGGATGCAGGGCAGTGAGTCCAGAGAGTGCACAGGCACGTTGGGTATGTAGTGCAGTGACTCCAGAGAGTGAACTGGCACCTTGGGTATGTAGTGCATTGAGTCCAGAGAGTGCACTGGCACCATGGGGATGCAGGGCAGTGAGTCCAGAGAGTGCACTGGCACCTCAGGGGATGCAGGGCAGTGAGTCCAGAGAGTGCACTGGCGCCACTGGGGATGCAGTGCAGTGAGTCCAGAGCGTGCACTGGCACCACTTGGGATGCAGTGCAGTGAGTCCACAGAGTGCACTGGCACCACAGGGGATGCAGTGCAGTGAGTCCATAGAGTGCACTGGCACCACTGGGGATGCAGTGCAGTGAGTCCAGAGAGTGCACTGGCACCACTGAGGATGCAGTGCAGTGAGTCCAGAGAGTGCACTGGCACCTCAGGGGATGCAGTGCAGTGAGCCCATAGAGTGCACTGGCACCACTGGGGATGCAGTGCAGTGAGTCCAGAGAGTGCACTGGCACCACTGGGGATGCAGTGCAGTGAGTCCAGAGAGTGAACTGGCACCTTGGGTATGTAGTGCATTGAGTCCAGAGAGTGCACTGGCACCATGGGGATGCAGGGCAGTGAGTCCAGAGAGTGCGCTGGCACCACTGGGGATGAAGTGCAGTGAGTCCAGAGAGTGCACTGGCACCACTGAGGACGCACTGCAGTGAGTCCAGAGAGTGCACTGGCACCACTGGGGATGCACTGCAGTGAGTCCAGAGAGTGCACTGGCACCACTGGAGATGCAGTGCAGTGACTCCACAGAGTGCACTGGCACCACTGGGGATGCAGGGCAGTGAGTCCAGAGAGTGCACTGGCACCACTGGGGATGCAGTGCAGTGAGTCCATAGAGTGCACTGGCACTACTTGGGATGCAGTGCAGTGAGTCCAGAGAGTGCACTGGCACCACTGGGGATGCAGTGCAGGGAATCCAGAGAGTGCACTGGCACCACTGGTGATGCAGTGCATTGAGTCCAGAGAGTGCACTGGCACCACTGGGGATGCAGTGCAGTGAGTCCACAGAGTGCACTGGCACCACTGGGGATGCACTGCATTGAGTCCAGAGAGTGCACTGGCACCACTGGGGATGCAGTGCAGTGAATCCAGAGAGTGCACTGGCAACACTGGGGATGCACTGCAGTGAGTCCAGAGAGTGCACTAGCACCACTGGGGATGCAGTGCAGTGAGTCCAGAGAGTGCACTGGCACCACTGGGGATGCAGTGCAGTGAGTCCAGAGAGTGCACTGGCACCTCAGGGGATGCAGTGCAGTGAGCCCATAGAGTGCACTGGCACCACTGGGGATGCAGTGCAGTGAGTCCAGAGAGTGCACTGGCACCACTGGGGATGCAGTGCAGTGAGTCCAGAGAGTGAACTGGCACCTTGGGTATGTAGTGCATTGAGTCCAGAGAGTGCACTGGCACCATGGGGATGCAGGGCAGTGAGTCCAGAGAGTGCGCTGGCACCACTGGGGATGAAGTGCAGTGAGTCCAGAGAGTGCACTGGCACCACTGAGGACGCACTGCAGTGAGTCCAGAGAGTGCACTGGCACCACTGGGGATGCACTGCAGTGAGTCCAGAGAGTGCACTGGCACCACTGGAGATGCAGTGCAGTGACTCCACAGAGTGCACTGGCACCACTGGGGATGCAGGGCAGTGAGTCCAGAGAGTGCACTGGCACCACTGGGGATGCAGTGCAGTGAGTCCATAGAGTGCACTGGCACTACTTGGGATGCAGTGCAGTGAGTCCAGAGAGTGCACTGGCACCACTGGGGATGCAGTGCAGGGAATCCAGAGAGTGCACTGGCACCACTGGTGATGCAGTGCATTGAGTCCAGAGAGTGCACTGGCACCACTGGGGATGCAGTGCAGTGAGTCCACAGAGTGCACTGGCACCACTGGGGATGCACTGCATTGAGTCCAGAGAGTGCACTGGCACCACTGGGGATGCAGTGCAGTGAATCCAGAGAGTGCACTGGCAACACTGGGGATGCACTGCAGTGAGTCCAGAGAGTGCACTAGCACCACTGGGGATGCAGTGCAGTGAGTCCAGAGAGTGCACTGGCACCACTGGGGATGCAGTGCAGTGAGTCCAGAGAGTGCGCTGGCACCACTGGGGATGCAGTGCAGTGAGTCCAGAGAGTGCACTGGCACCACTGGGGATACACTGCTGTGAGTCCAGAGAGTGCACTGGCACCGCTGGGAATGCACTGCAGTGAGTCCAGAGAGTGCACTGGCACCGCTGGGGATGCAGTGCAGTGAGTCCAGAGAGTGCACTGGCACCACTGGGGATGCAGTGGAGTGAGTCCAGAGAGTGCACTGGCACCACTGGGGATGCAGTGCAGGGAATCCAGAGAGTGCACTGGCACCACTGGGGATGCAGTGCAGTGAGTCCAGAGAGTGCACTGGCACCACTGGGGATGCAGTGCAGTGAATCCAGAGAGTGCACTGTCACCGCTGGGGATTCACTGCAGTGACTCCAGAGAGTGCACTGTCACCGCTGGGGATTCACTGCAGTGACTCCAGAGAGTGCACTGGCACCGCTGGGGATTCACTGCAGTGAGTGCAGAGAGGGCACTGGCACCACTGGGAATGCACTGCAGTGAGTCCAGAGAGTGCACTGGCACCACTGGGGACTGTTTTGCAAAGAAAAGCGTTTTATTGTTGCTATTCACAGCTTCCATTATTCACAGGTTTTTGAATGCTAACATTGCTCAGGAAAAGATCTGATATTTGTAGGGGTACCGTCATTCCTAGTTATTTGTTTTTACATTGTCCTTGCATTTATTACCATATAATTTCAAGTCTACGTTTGTGGTTTAAGTTATAATAAGGAAAAAAGCAGTAGTTGAAGTAGTCAGGTTAAAGATTATAGATGGAGAGGAACTTGGCTTTAGATACTAAAAACAGGATGGCAGTTAGACTTGCCTTAGAAAAATTAAAATGGTTGACTAAACTTTTTTTCCCAAAACGTTGTGCTGACCAGCCAATTTGAATTTGGCGGTATTAAAGCTGTCTGCAATAAGTTTTTCTGTTTTGGATTGTAGCTAGTTCCTCTAGGTGCTCCCGCAGAATAGTATTTTTACTATACCTATATATACTTTATATATTTACTATACCTATATATACCTAATGCCTTTCTTAGAAACAAACAAAATCTCTTTTTAAATATAACTTTCTTGCAGTTGTTAATGATGGAATTGCTCCGCCACAAAGGATTCTTTTTCCACCTGAGAAGATACGTATGGATTGGCAAGAAACACAAAGTGTTGGAGTTGGCCTGTACAATCTTGGCAACACACGTTTTCTTAATGCTACTCTACAGTGTTTGACCTACACCCCCCCACTTGCCAATTACATGCTTTATCTTGAGCACAGCCAGTCATGTGAGTACTTTCTAACAGTATTTTAAATCTGTTGGATAGCTCTGAAGGTGAAAGAACAGCAGTGATTCTGTGAGAAAAAGTTACTTGCCTGATTTTACCTGTAGAAGCTGGCTTTGAGCATTGTATTAGCAGTGGGCTCAGAATAGCATATGGAGTGCGTTTAATGCACCATGTGTGTTTTTTGTTTGTTTTTTTAAAAGGATCTTTTCTTGCTTCATGGGAATAATGAAGTGCATTGGACAGGAATGCATTTAATGAACATTTGGCATTTGGGCTATTTGGGCTTCCTGCTGCTAGAAAGGCAATAAAATTTAGGATGTTGGCATCATAGGTCTTTAGTCTTCACAGCCTAGGTTCCATAATGCACTACAATAAATGGTCTGTTCGTTGTTGAACCAATTAAAAAAACAAACAAACAAAAAAAAAACCTAGAAAGCAATATGAGCTGTTATGAACATGACTAGATTTTTTTGTGGGACTGTATTAAAATCTAGACTGATTTTGTTCTAAATAAAATGTTGTACTATAAACTAAATGTTGTACTAAACGTGTATGCTTTTTAGGCTGGTACCTTTGTATCGATACCTAGAAATTTAACTGTTTTCTTCCTGTATATAGAAATTGTTTCAGTTAAGAATCCTGTTGAAAAAAGGAGGGCAGAAGTACTATTACATACATTACTTTAGTTTTTCCTTTCTCCCAAAGGACTCGTAGCTCTGTATCATGAAGCTCACCTGACAGCACTGTGCTGAAAATAACCCACATTCTCTTAATGCTGTATCATCAATGTCAAATATTCTTTCCTCATATATTTTGCAGCCTGTGGAGTTCACATTCCTGTCAGCCTTCACAAACGTGACTTTGCAGTAGTCTTTTAGATTTCTCATCACAAAATGCACTTGAACACAAGCTTAATGGATATTTTTATTCTATAAAGTTGTGTGAAATGAAATGTTACGAGACTGTTGGGACAAGGAGAGTGGATACTGTATCTATAGTTTAAATGTTACTTATATGTTTGTTTGTAGTTATGTCTGTTTCGCTAGACTGGGATGCTTTCTTCTTTCACTCTTCAGGTCGTGAACAAGATTTTTGCATGATGTGCACGATGGAGACTCACATTAACCAGGCCCTGCGTTGCACTGTTGATGCTATCGAGCCTACGCGTGTTATCAATAACCTCAGTCGTAAGTGGCTTCAGATGTGTTTCTTTTTCAGTATCTTGTAATCTTCAAATAATTATTTGATGTGTATAAATGGTTTTAACACTATAAAGAAGAGAGATTTTAGAAATACGAGAATTATTTCATTTTTAAATGAGGTAAATACTATCATCTTCTTATTTAGGAATAGGACAACATTTCCATTTTGGCAGTCAAGAAGACGCACACGAGTTCTTGCGCTATACTGTCGATGCTATGCAGGAAGCGTGCTTGAATGGAAGCACCAAGTCAGCATAAACAAATTCACTTTTATACGTTCTCTAGCACCTTGTAGTCCTTTATTTACTATCAAAACTGAAAGTCTACGTCATCCTTGGTTTTCATAAAACTCTTTGAAGAGTTAACTGTGTGCCTTAAATCTTCTGAGGTCTGATTATAATTTATTTCCAGATTGGACAGATCTTCTCAAGCTACCACCATCATTCATCAAATATTTGGAGGATTTCTAAGATCAAGAGGTACTTTTAAAAATATTCCTGTCCTTAGAACTGATCTGTGTCTTTTGTCGGTAGTAAAGCAGTCTGCAGCTTGTCTAAAGTAGTATCTATCGACAACTTGAATTTGGACAGTTAGTCTCCTCCACGTATTGTTAAGCATTTATATTTTGCTTCCACTGAAGTGCTTGAATTGCAAAGCAGTTTCGGATACATATGAGGCATTTCTTGATATCACTTTGGATATAAAGGTAGGATGTTTTGTAAATATAATTCATGATGTTTAAGTACATGTATAATTTTCTAAATTAAACTTGTTTAACTTAAAAAACCAAACCACATACAATGTTAAAATATAAGAGCTTAAGAGAGCAGATGGAAGCATCTGCCTCGAGGGCAGGTGAGTTGGCAGAGTAAGGGAGCAGATGAGAGTACCTGTCCTAGCTGTGCTGTGGCTTTGGATGCTGCCGCGGCCTATGCTTTTCTTTTTCTTTCGCAGGTGCCTTGCACAGACTCAGAGGGGCCAAGCTGCACTCTGAAGAGCAGCACGAGAAGGGCAGGCTGGTCGTGAGTGGGGTTGGAGCGGAATGGCCAAGTTGCGCAAGGTGACTGCGAAGGGTATCCATTTTGCTTTTCAGGTGTCATGGCAGGCTCTACACAGAAGTGGCTGAGGATTTGAGAAGAGGTTACAGAGCATCAAGGAGCAGCACGTGCAGTGACGGTTTCCAAACGGTATGGTTGCTTTCTCTTCTGTTCATCAGGTGCCACAGGCAAGGTGGGCTGTGACGTTAGTCTTTAGAATCGGAGCTAAGCAGGTCACTAGAATGCCACAGGGCATCTGAGAAGGGTGTTTTAACAGAAAAAGCTTGTCTGGCATGGCAGTGCCTGATGGCAGCGTGTTTCCACAGGTGAAGAGGTGCCTGAAGCCCCATCCTGTCTAGCCTGCGCACACCTCGCTGAGAATGAAAGCCGCTTTCCAGTAATTCAGAAAGCCAAGTTACATCTCGGCCTCGAGCATCTGGGGCCTGTGCTTTTGGGCCTGTCTGTAGCATTTGGCACTTGCATTAATACTTTCTTGGCATATATTTAGGCTTTTGGGGCCAGTGTCTTGGGGGGGTGTGGAGCTGCTTGTACACCTTTGGGGCTTGCATCTGGGGGGGGGGGGGGGGGGTTGGGAGTTGCTTGTACACCTTTGGGGACTGTGGCTGGGGGGGGGGGGTCAGGGCCTGCATCTGGGGGGGTTGGAAGCTGCTCCTACAATGTAGGGATCTGTATCTGTGGGGGTTGGGAGCTGCTTGTACACAGTATGGGCTTGCGTTTGGGGGCAGGTGTTGGGAGCTGCTTGTACAATGTAGGGATCTGCATCTGGAGGGGGTTGGGAGCTGCTTGTACACCTTTGGGGCTTGCATCTGGAGGGGGTTGGGGCCTGCCTCTGGGGGGGTGGTTGTGAGCTGCTTGTATACTGTAGGGGCCTGCTTGTACACCTTTGGTGGGGCCTGCGTCTGGGGGGGGGGTGGGAGCTGCTTGTACACTGTTAGGGCCTGCCTTGCGGGGGGGGGTGGGAGCTGCTTTTACACTGTAGGGGTCTGGGTCTTGGGGGGTTGGGGCTGTTTGTACACCTTTGGGGTGTGCCTCTGGGGAGGGTGGGGAGTTGCTTGGACACCTTTGGGGCCTGTGTCTGGGGGGGGTTGGGGCCTGTGCTGGGGGGGTTGGGAGCTGCTTGTACACTCTAGGGTCTTCTGGCGGGCTTTGGAGCCTCCCTTTGAGGGGGACATTTGGGAGCTGGTTGTACACCTTTGGGGCCAGAGTCTGGGGCGTGGGGGCTGGGGCTGGGGCCTGCATCTGGGTGGGGTGGGGTCCAGTTCATGGGGGGGGGTTGGGAGCTGCTTGTGGACAGTTGGGGTCTGCATCCGGGTGTGGTTGGGGCCTGCTTGTAGACTTCTGCAGCCTGCGTCTGGTGTTTGGGGGCTTTTCTGTAGCGTTTGGGGCTTGCATTTTGGCTTTGGGATGTGTCTTGAGCTTCTGGGGCCTAGCTGTAGTGCTTGGGGCCTGCGTCTGGGGCTTTTCTGTAGCATTTTGGTCACGTGTTTGTGATTTGGGGTGTGTATCCAGGGTTTTGCCTTTTTTGTAGTTTTCAGCTATGTGTCAGTTTCTTTGTCAGTTGCCTGGGGTTAGGGGCAGTTTGGGGTTTGGATCATTAGTCAGTGTCATTAGCGTTGGGGGGTTGATATGAAGGGTTAGGGTTGTGGTTAGAGTTGTTAGGGTTAAAGGGAATAAGGATTTTAGGGTAAGGGGATCAAGGTTGTGGGAATAAAAATGTTTTTGCACAGAGTTACATCGTTTAGAGGGAAGGAAGGTGGTACTGAGATATGCTTGCAGTGATAAGAAAGCTTCACAGACAACCTTGTAAAATGCAGACAACCAGAATCCTTAGAGCAATTGGGTGGAAATCACGGTGTAAGAAACATTACCACCTCAAAGAGGAAAACAGTCAAGAAAAAAAGAAAATTGACTTGTAACAGGCCAGCAGCTGTGTATTTTCTGTGAAGAACCAGATAGATTGTGAACCTGGATTACCCGGTCAATTGGGAAACTGGGGAGGGTCCTGGTCACCGAGAGGGAAAAAAAAATTTATATAAACTGTGTTATGGAACTAGTACGTGGCTTGTGGGACACCTGCCATTGCACTCGTGAATAAAAATGCTACCTCACTGAGATCCTTGCCTGAGCCTATGTTATTAGTTACAGAGTGTTTTTAACAAGGTGTTAGGGTTTTAAGGTTTCAGGGCTAAGGCACTAGGGTTGGGTTTCAGGGTTAGGGTTTCCAGGGTTTAGGGTTAGGATTTTAAGGTTGTTAGGGTTGGAGTTAAAGGGTTAGGGTCTGGGGGTTAGTGTGTTAAGGTTTTAAAGTTTTTTGGGGTTTTAGTGTAGATAGGGTTTTTAGGGGTTAGGGTCATAGGGTTTTATTTATGGTAAGGTATTTAGGGTTAGGGGTTTAAGGTCTCAATTTTTGTTTGTTTTTAAGGTTAGGGGCTCCAGGGTTAGGGCCTTGAGAGTCTTAATTTTTTGGGTTAGGGTTTAGAGGGTCTTAATTTTTAGGGTTAGGGGTTTTAGGCGTAGGTCTTCAGGGCTTTAGTGTGGTAAATTTTATTGGGTTAGGGCTGAAAGGGTTTTTAGGGTTAGGGTTTCTAGAGTTTTTTGGGGTGGGGGTTAGGGTTAGATGCGTGGGTGCCGTAGGGTTAGGGGTTAGGCCTAATATTAGGGCGGAAGGCCAAATTAAGAGGGTGGGAGACCCCCAAAATTGAAGGGTTGAAGCCCCAAGTTAGGGGAAGGAACCTCAAAGTTGTGGGGTCCCCCAAAATTGGGCAGAAGAACTATTAATATTGGGGGAAACCCGAAAAAAGGAGGGTGGGGGACTCTAAAATTGGGGGGGACCCCCAAAAGTGGTCAGGTCCCCCCAAATTAGGGGAGGAACCCCCAAGATTGGGTGGGTGAACCCCCAAATTGGGGGGAAGAACACTTAAAATGGAAGCGTGAAATTCCAGAATTGAATGTGGACCCCCCAAGAACTGGGGAGGAGTCCCCAAAATTCGGGGGGACCCTCAAAATTGGGGTTAAAGCCCCAGATGTCGGGGAGTGAAGCCCCAAATTAAGGGATGGAACCTCAAAAATGTGGTGAGAACCCCAACATTGGGGGAAAGAACCTTAATATTAGGGTGGCAGGCCTAAAAAAGATGGTGGGGGACCCCAAAATTGTGGGGGGATTGGAAGGGGGGGGGGAATCCCCAAAATGGAGGGGGAACCCCAAAACTGGGGGGGCGAAGCACCAAATTAGGGAAAGGAACCGAAAATTGTGGGGAAGAACCCTGAAATGGAGAGGTGAAAACCCGAAATTGAGGGGAAAACCCCAAAACGGCGGGAAAACCTCCATAAACACAAAATGGAACGGGGAATGTAACAGAGCAAAAAACGTGGCGTCCTACGGCAAACTGCGAGGCTCAATTTTCCGGGGAGTGCTGGGAAATGTAGTTCTTGGGAACTGGGTTTCCGGGAGGCCATGTTGCCTTCCCAGAGCATGTCGGGAGGTGCAGTTCTCGAGAAGCCGCTTACCGGGCAGCCATATTGGGAGTCCGGGGAATGCCGGGAGATGTAGTCTTCCGGCACTGGGCTTCCGGGAGGCCATATTGGTTTCCCAGAGCATGCCGGGGTATGTAGTACTCGAGGGCACTGGGCTTCCGGGAGGCCATGTTGTTTTCCCAGAGCATGCCGGGAGATGTAGTTTTCCGGCACTGGACTTCCGGGAGGCCATATTGTTTTCCCAGAGCATGCCGGGAGATGTAGTTCTCGGACACTGGGCTTCCGGGAGGCCATGTTTTTTTCCTAGAACATGCTGGGAGATGTAGTCTTCCGGCACTGGGCTTCCGGGACGCCATATTGGTTTCCCAGAGCATGCCGGGCTATGTAGTACTCGGGGGCACTGGGCTTCCGGGAAGCCATGTTGTTTTCCCAGAGCATGCCGGGAGATGTAGTTTTCCGGCACTGGACTTCCGGGAGGCCATATTGTTTTCCCAGGGCATGCCGGGAGATGTAGTTCTCGGACACTGGGCTTCCGGGAGGCCATGTTTTTTTCCTAGAACATGCTGGGAGATGTAGTCTTCCGGCACTGGGCTTCCGGGAGGCCATATTGTTTTCCCAGAGCATGCCGGGATATGTAGTCTTCCGGCACTGGGCGTTTTTTGCTAATAATAATTTTTGTACTAATAACATAGGCTCAGGCAAGGATCTCAGTGAGGTAGCATTTTTATTCATGAGTGCAATGGCAGGTGTCCCACAAGCCACGTACTAGTTTATACAGTTTAACACAGTTTATATAAATTTTTTTTTCTGGAGGGGGTTGGGGCCTGCCTCTGGGGGGGTGGTTGTGAGCTGCTTGTATACTGTAGGGGCCTGCTTGTACACCTTTGGTGGGGCCTGCGTCTGGGGGGGGGGGGTGGGAGCTGCTTGTACACTGTTAGGGCCTGCCTTGCGGGGGGGGGTGGGAGCTGCTTTTACACTGTAGGGGTCTGGGTCTTGGGGGGTTGGGGCTGTTTGTACACCTTTGGGGTGTGCCTCTGGGGAGGGTGGGGAGTTGCTTGGACACCTTTGGGGCCTGTGTCTGGGGGGGGGTTGGGGCCTGTGCTGGGGGGGTTGGGAGCTGCTTGTACACTCTAGGGTCTTCTGGCGGGCTTTGGAGCCTCCCTTTGAGGGGGGCATTTGGGAGCTGGTTGTACACCTTTGGGGCCAGAGTCTGGGGCGTGGGGGCTGGGGCTGGGGCCTGCATCTGGGTGGGGTGGGGTCCAGTTCATGGGGGGGGGTTGGGAGCTGCTTGTGGACAGTTGGGGTCTGCATCCGGGTGTGGTTGGGGCCTGCTTGTAGACTTCTGCAGCCTGCGTCTGGTGTTTGGGGGCTTTTCTGTAGCGTTTGGGGCTTGCATTTTGGCTTTGGGATGTGTCTTGAGCTTCTGGGGCCTAGCTGTAGTGCTTGGGGCCTGCGTCTGGGGCTTTTCTGTAGCATTTTGGTCACGTGTTTGTGATTTGGGGTGTGTATCCAGGGTTTTGCCTTTTTTGTAGTTTTCAGCTATGTGTCAGTTTCTTTGTCAGTTGCCTGGGGTTAGGGGCAGTTTGGGGTTTGGATCATTAGTCAGTGTCATTAGCGTTGGGGGGTTGATATGAAGGGTTAGGGTTGTGGTTAGAGTTGTTAGGGTTAAAGGGAATAAGGATTTTAGGGTAAGGGGATCAAGGTTGTGGGAATAAAAATGTTTTTGCACAGAGTTACATCGTTTAGAGGGAAGGAAGGTGGTACTGAGATATGCTTGCAGTGATAAGAAAGCTTCACAGACAACCTTGTAAAATGCAGACAACCAGAATCCTTAGAGCAATTGGGTGGAAATCACGGTGTAAGAAACATTACCACCTCAAAGAGGAAAACAGTCAAGAAAAAAAGAAAATTGACTTGTAACAGGCCAGCAGCTGTGTATTTTCTGTGAAGAACCAGATAGATTGTGAACCTGGATTACCCGGTCAATTGGGAAACTGGGGAGGGTCCTGGTCACCGAGAGGGAAAAAAAAATTTATATAAACTGTGTTAAACTGTATAAACTAGTACGTGGCTTGTGGGACACCTGCCATTGCACTCATGAATAAAAATGCTACCTCACTGAGATCCTTGCCTGAGCCTATGTTATTAGTACAAAAATTATTATTAGCAAAAAACGCCCAGTGCCGGAAGACTACATCTCCCGGCATGCTCTGGGAAAACAATATGGCCTCCCGGAAGCCCAGTGCCGGAAGACTACATCTCCCAGCATGTTCTAGGAAAAAAACATGGCCTCCCGGAAGCCCAGTGTCCGAGAACTACATCTCCCGGCATGCCCTGGGAAAACAATATGGCCTCCCGGAAGTCCAGTGCCGGAAAACTACATCTCCCGGCATGCTCTGGGAAAACAACATGGCTTCCCGGAAGCCCAGTGCCCCCGAGTACTACATAGCCCGGCATGCTCTGGGAAACCAATATGGCGTCCCGGAAGCCCAGTGCCGGAAGACTACATCTCCCAGCATGTTCTAGGAAAAAAACATGGCCTCCCGGAAGCCCAGTGTCCGAGAACTACATCTCCCGGCATGCTCTGGGAAAACAATATGGCCTCCCGGAAGTCCAGTGCCGGAAAACTACATCTCCCGGCATGCTCTGGGAAAACAACATGGCCTCCCGGAAGCCCAGTGCCCTCGAGTACTACATACCCCGGCATGCTCTGGGAAACCAATATGGCCTCCCGGAAGCCCAGTGCCGGAAGACTACATCTCCCGGCATTCCCCGGACTCCCAATATGGCTGCCCGGTAAGCGGCTTCTCGAGAACTGCACCTCCCGACATGCTCTGGGAAGGCAACATGGCCTCCCGGAAACCCAGTTCCCAAGAACTACATTTCCCAGCACTCCCCGGAAAATTGAGCCTCGCAGTTTGCCGTAGGACGCCACGTTTTTTGCTCTGTTACATTCCCCGTTCCATTTTGTGTTTATGGAGGTTTTCCCGCCGTTTTGGGGTTTTCCCCTCAATTTCGGGTTTTCACCTCTCCATTTCAGGGTTCTTCCCCACAATTTTCGGTTCCTTTCCCTAATTTGGTGCTTCGCCCCCCCAGTTTTGGGGTTCCCCCTCCATTTTGGGGATTCCCCCCCCCCTTCCAATCCCCCCACAATTTTGGGGTCCCCCACCATCTTTTTTAGGCCTGCCACCCTAATATTAAGGTTCTTTCCCCCAATGTTGGGGTTCTCACCACATTTTTGAGGTTCCATCCCTTAATTTGGGGCTTCACTCCCCGACATCTGGGGCTTTAACCCCAATTTTGAGGGTCCCCCCGAATTTTGGGGACTCCTCCCCAGTTCTTGGGGGGTCCACATTCAATTCTGGAATTTCACGCTTCCATTTTAAGTGTTCTTCCCCCCAATTTGGGGGTTCACCCACCCAATCTTGGGGGTTCCTCCCCTAATTTGGGGGGACCTGACCACTTTTGGGGGTCCCCCCCAATTTTAGAGTCCCCCACCCTCCTTTTTTCGGGTTTCCCCCAATATTAATAGTTCTTCTGCCCAATTTTGGGGGACCCCACAACTTTGAGGTTCCTTCCCCTAACTTGGGGCTTCAACCCTTCAATTTTGGGGGTCTCCCACCCTCTTAATTTGGCCTTCCGCCCTAATATTAGGCCTAACCCCTAACCCTACGGCACCCACGCATCTAACCCTAACCCCCACCCCAAAAAACTCTAGAAACCCTAACCCTAAAAACCCTTTCAGCCCTAACCCAATAAAATTTACCACACTAAAGCCCTGAAGACCTACGCCTAAAACCCCTAACCCTAAAAATTAAGACCCTCTAAACCCTAACCCAAAAAATTAAGACTCTCAAGGCCCTAACCCTGGAGCCCCTAACCTTAAAAACAAACAAAAATTGAGACCTTAAACCCCTAACCCTAAATACCTTACCATAAATAAAACCCTATGACCCTAACCCCTAAAAACCCTATCTACACTAAAACCCCAAAAAACTTTAAAACCTTAACACACTAACCCCCAGACCCTAACCCTTTAACTCCAACCCTAACAACCTTAAAATCCTAACCCTAAACCCTGGAAACCCTAACCCTGAAACCCAACCCTAGTGCCTTAGCCCTGAAACCTTAAAACCCTAACACCTTGTTAAAAACACTCTGTAACTAATAACATAGGCTCAGGCAAGGATCTCAGTGAGGTAGCATTTTTATTCACGAGTGCAATGGCAGGTGTCCCACAAGCCACGTACTAGTTCCATAACACAGTTTATATAAATTTTTTTTTCCCTCTCGGTGACCAGGACCCTCCCCAGTTTCCCAATTGACCGGGTAATCCAGGTTCACAATCTATCTGGTTCTTCACAGAAAATACACAGCTGCTGGCCTGTTACAAGTCAATTTTCTTTTTTTCTTGACTGTTTTCCTCTTTGAGGTGGTAATGTTTCTTACACCGTGATTTCCACCCAATTGCTCTAAGGATTCTGGTTGTCTGCATTTTACAAGGTTGTCTGTGAAGCTTTCTTATCACTGCAAGCATATCTCAGTACCACCTTCCTTCCCTCTAAACGATGTAACTCTGTGCAAAAACATTTTTATTCCCACAACCTTGATCCCCTTACCCTAAAATCCTTATTCCCTTTAACCCTAACAACTCTAACCACAACCCTAACCCTTCATATCAACCCCCCAACGCTAATGACACTGACTAATGATCCAAACCCCAAACTGCCCCTAACCCCAGGCAACTGACAAAGAAACTGACACATAGCTGAAAACTACAAAAAAGGCAAAACCCTGGATACACACCCCAAATCACAAACACGTGACCAAAATGCTACAGAAAAGCCCCAGACGCAGGCCCCAAGCACTACAGCTAGGCCCCAGAAGCTCAAGACACATCCCAAAGCCAAAATGCAAGCCCCAAACGCTACAGAAAAGCCCCCAAACACCAGACGCAGGCTGCAGAAGTCTACAAGCAGGCCCCAACCACACCCGGATGCAGACCCCAACTGTCCACAAGCAGCTCCCAACCCCCCCCCATGAACTGGACCCCACCCCACCCAGATGCAGGCCCCAGCCCCAGCCCCCACGCCCCAGACTCTGGCCCCAAAGGTGTACAACCAGCTCCCAAATGTCCCCCTCAAAGGGAGGCTCCAAAGCCCGCCAGAAGACCCTAGAGTGTACAAGCAGCTCCCAACCCCCCCAGCACAGGCCCCAACCCCCCCCAGACACAGGCCCCAAAGGTGTCCAAGCAACTCCCCACCCTCCCCAGAGGCACACCCCAAAGGTGTACAAACAGCCCCAACCCCCCAAGACCCAGACCCCTACAGTGTAAAAGCAGCTCCCACCCCCCCCCGCAAGGCAGGCCCTAACAGTGTACAAGCAGCTCCCACCCCCCCCCCAGACGCAGGCCCCACCAAAGGTGTACAAGCAGGCCCCTACAGTATACAAGCAGCTCACAACCACCCCCCCAGAGGCAGGCCCCAACCCCCTCCAGATGCAAGCCCCAAAGGTGTACAAGCAGCTCCCAACCCCCTCCAGATGCAGATCCCTACATTGTACAAGCAGCTCCCAACACCTGCCCCCAAACGCAAGCCCATACTGTGTACAAGCAGCTCCCAACCCCCACAGATACAGATCCCTACATTGTAGGAGCAGCTTCCAACCCCCCCAGATGCAGGCCCTGACCCCCCCCCCCCCAGCCACAGTCCCCAAAGGTGTACAAGCAACTCCCAACCCCCCCCCCCCCCCCAGATGCAAGCCCCAAAGGTGTACAAGCAGCTCCACACCCCCCCAAGACACTGGCCCCAAAAGCCTAAATATATGCCAAGAAAGTATTAATGCAAGTGCCAAATGCTACAGACAGGCCCAAAAGCACAGGCCCCAGATGCTCGAGGCCGAGATGTAACTTGGCTTTCTGAATTACTGGAAAGCGGCTTTCATTCTCAGCGAGGTGTGCGCAGGCTAGACAGGATGGGGCTTCAGGCACCTCTTCACCTGTGGAAACACGCTGCCATCAGGCACTGCCATGCCAGACAAGCTTTTTCTGTTAAAACACCCTTCTCAGATGCCCTGTGGCATTCTAGTGACCTGCTTAGCTCCGATTCTAAAGACTAACGTCACAGCCCACCTTGCCTGTGGCACCTGATGAACAGAAGAGAAAGCAACCATACCGTTTGGAAACCGTCACTGCACGTGCTGCTCCTTGATGCTCTGTAACCTCTTCTCAAATCCTCAGCCACTTCTGTGTAGAGCCTGCCATGACACCTGAAAAGCAAAATGGATACCCTTCGCAGTCACCTTGCGCAACTTGGCCATTCCGCTCCAACCCCACTCACGACCAGCCTGCCCTTCTCGTGCTGCTCTTCAGAGTGCAGCTTGGCCCCTCTGAGTCTGTGCAAGGCACCTGCGAAAGAAAAAGAAAAGCATAGGCCGCGGCAGCATCCAAAGCCACAGCACAGCTAGGACAGGTACTCTCACTTCATTATTCCCATGAAGCAAGAAAAGATCCTTTTAAAAAAACAAACAAAAAACACACATGGTGCATTAAACGCACTCCATATGCTATTCTGAGCCCACTGCTAATACAATGCTCAAAGCCAGCTTCTACAGGTAAAATCAGGCAAGTAACTTTTTCTCACAGAATCACTGCTGTTCTTTCACCTTCAGAGCTATCCAACAGATTTAAAATACTGTTAGAAAGTACTCACATGACTGGCTGTGCTCAAGATAAAGCATGTAATTGGCAAGTGGGGGGGTGTAGGTCAAACACTGTAGAGTAGCATTAAGAAAACGTGTGTTGCCAAGATTGTACAGGCCAACTCCAACACTTTGTGTTTCTTGCCAATCCATACGTATCTTCTCAGGTGGAAAAAGAATCCTTTGTGGCGGAGCAATTCCATCATTAACAACTGCAAGAAAGTTATATTTAAAAAGAGATTTTGTTTGTTTCTAAGAAAGGCATTAGGTATATATAGGTATAGTAAATATATAAAGTATATATAGGTATAGTAAAAATACTATTCTGCGGGAGCACCTAGAGGAACTAGCTACAATCCAAAACAGAAAAACTTATTGCAGACAGCTTTAATACCGCCAAATTCAAATTGGCTGGTCAGCACAACGTTTTGGGAAAAAAAGTTTAGTCAACCATTTTAATTTTTCTAAGGCAAGTCTAACTGCCATCCTGTTTTTAGTATCTAAAGCCAAGTTCCTCTCCATCTATAATCTTTAACCTGACTACTTCAACTACTGCTTTTTTCCTTATTATAACTTAAACCACAAACGTAGACTTGAAATTATATGGTAATAAATGCAAGGACAATGTAAAAACAAATAACTAGGAATGACGGTACCCCTACAAATATCAGATCTTTTCCTGAGCAATGTTAGCATTCAAAAACCTGTGAATAATGGAAGCTGTGAATAGCAACAATAAAACGCTTTTCTTTGCAAAACAGTCCCCAGTGGTGCCAGTGCACTCTCTGGACTCACTGCAGTGCATTCCCAGTGGTGCCAGTGCCCTCTCTGCACTCACTGCAGTGAATCCCCAGCGGTGCCAGTGCACTCTCTGGAGTCACTGCAGTGAATCCCCAGCGGTGACAGTGCACTCTCTGGAGTCACTGCAGTGAATCCCCAGCGGTGACAGTGCACTCTCTGGATTCACTGCACTGCATCCCCAGTGGTGCCAGTGCACTCTCTGGACTCACTGCACTGCATCCCCAGTGGTGCCAGTGCACTCTCTGGATTCCCTGCACTGCATCCCCAGTGGTGCCAGTGCACTCTCTGGACTCACTCCACTGCATCCCCAGTGGTGCCAGTGCACTCTCTGGACTCACTGCACTGCATCCCCAGTGGTGCCAGTGCACTCTCTGGACTCACTGCAGTGCATTCCCAGCGGTGCCAGTGCACTCTCTGGACTCACAGCAGTGTATCCCCAGTGGTGCCAGTGCACTCTCTGGACTCACTGCACTGCATCCCCAGTGGTGCCAGCGCACTCTCTGGACTCACTGCACTGCATCCCCAGTGGTGCCAGTGCACTCTCTGGACTCACTGCACTGCATCCCCAGTGGTGCTAGTGCACTCTCTGGACTCACTGCAGTGCATCCCCAGTGTTGCCAGTGCACTCTCTGGATTCACTGCACTGCATCCCCAGTGGTGCCAGTGCACTCTCTGGACTCAATGCAGTGCATCCCCAGTGGTGCCAGTGCACTCTGTGGACTCACTGCACTGCATCCCCAGTGGTGCCAGTGCACTCTCTGGACTCAATGCACTGCATCACCAGTGGTGCCAGTGCACTCTCTGGATTCCCTGCACTGCATCCCCAGTGGTGCCAGTGCACTCTCTGGACTCACTGCACTGCATCCCAAGTAGTGCCAGTGCACTCTATGGACTCACTGCACTGCATCCCCAGTGGTGCCAGTGCACTCTCTGGACTCACTGCCCTGCATCCCCAGTGGTGCCAGTGCACTCTGTGGAGTCACTGCACTGCATCTCCAGTGGTGCCAGTGCACTCTCTGGACTCACTGCAGTGCATCCCCAGTGGTGCCAGTGCACTCTCTGGACTCACTGCAGTGCGTCCTCAGTGGTGCCAGTGCACTCTCTGGACTCACTGCACTTCATCCCCAGTGGTGCCAGCGCACTCTCTGGACTCACTGCCCTGCATCCCCATGGTGCCAGTGCACTCTCTGGACTCAATGCACTACATACCCAAGGTGCCAGTTCACTCTCTGGACTCACTGCACTGCATCCCCAGTGGTGCCAGTGCACTCTCTGGACTCACTGCACTGCATCCCCAGTGGTGCCAGTGCACTCTATGGGCTCACTGCACTGCATCCCCTGAGGTGCCAGTGCACTCTCTGGACTCACTGCACTGCATCCCCAGTGGTGCCAGTGCACTCTCTGGACTCACTGCACTGCATCCCCAGTGGTGCTAGTGCACTCTCTGGACTCACTGCAGTGCATCCCCAGTGTTGCCAGTGCACTCTCTGGATTCACTGCACTGCATCCCCAGTGGTGCCAGTGCACTCTCTGGACTCAATGCAGTGCATCCCCAGTGGTGCCAGTGCACTCTGTGGACTCACTGCACTGCATCCCCAGTGGTGCCAGTGCACTCTCTGGACTCAATGCACTGCATCACCAGTGGTGCCAGTGCACTCTCTGGATTCCCTGCACTGCATCCCCAGTGGTGCCAGTGCACTCTCTGGACTCACTGCACTGCATCCCAAGTAGTGCCAGTGCACTCTATGGACTCACTGCACTGCATCCCCAGTGGTGCCAGTGCACTCTCTGGACTCACTGCCCTGCATCCCCAGTGGTGCCAGTGCACTCTGTGGAGTCACTGCACTGCATCTCCAGTGGTGCCAGTGCACTCTCTGGACTCACTGCAGTGCATCCCCAGTGGTGCCAGTGCACTCTCTGGACTCACTGCAGTGCGTCCTCAGTGGTGCCAGTGCACTCTCTGGACTCACTGCACTTCATCCCCAGTGGTGCCAGCGCACTCTCTGGACTCACTGCCCTGCATCCCCATGGTGCCAGTGCACTCTCTGGACTCAATGCACTACATACCCAAGGTGCCAGTTCACTCTCTGGACTCACTGCACTGCATCCCCAGTGGTGCCAGTGCACTCTCTGGACTCACTGCACTGCATCCCCAGTGGTGCCAGTGCACTCTATGGGCTCACTGCACTGCATCCCCTGAGGTGCCAGTGCACTCTCTGGACTCACTGCACTGCATCCTCAGTGGTGCCAGTGCACTCTCTGGACTCACTGCACTGCATCCCCAGTGGTGCCAGTGCACTCTATGGACTCACTGCACTGCATCCCCTGTGGTGCCAGTGCACTCTGTGGACTCACTGCACTGCATCCCAAGTGGTGCCAGTGCACGCTCTGGACTCACTGCACTGCATCCCCAGTGGCGCCAGTGCACTCTCTGGACTCACTGCCCTGCATCCCCTGAGGTGCCAGTGCACTCTCTGGACTCACTGCCCTGCATCCCCATGGTGCCAGTGCACTCTCTGGACTCAATGCACTACATACCCAAGGTGCCAGTTCACTCTCTGGAGTCACTGCACTACATACCCAACGTGCCTGTGCACTCTCTGGACTCACTGCCCTGCATCCCCAGTGGTGCCAGTGCACTCTGTGGAGTCACTGCACTGCATCTCCAGTGGTGCCAGTGCACTCTCTGGAGTCACCGCACTGCATCCCCAGTGGTGCCAGTGCACTCTATGGACTCACTGCACTGCATCCCCAGTGGTGCCAGCGCACTCTCTGGAGTCACTGCGCTGCATCCCCAGTGGTGCCAGTGCACTCTCTGGACTCACTGCACTGCATCCCCATGGTGCCAGTGCACTCTCTGGAGTCACTGCACTACATACCCAAGTTGCCAGTGCACTCTCTGGACTCACTGCACTGCATCCCCAGTGGTGCCAGTGCACTCTGTGGAGTCACTGCACTGCATCCCCAGTGGTGCCAGTGCACTCTCTGGACTCACTGCACTACATACCCAAGGTGCCAGTTCACTCTCTGGACTCACTGCAGTGCATCCCCTTTGGTGCCAGTGCACTCTCTGGACTCATTGCACTGCATCCCCAGTGGTGCCAGTGCACTCGCTGGACTCACTGCCCTGCATCCCGAGTGGTGCCAGTGCACTCTCTGGACTCACTGCACTGCATCCCCAGTGGTGCCAGTGCACTCTCTGATCTCACTGCACTGCATCCCCAGTGGTTCCAGTGCACTCTCTGGACTCACTGCAGTGCATCCCCAGTGGTGCCAGTGCACTCTATGGGCTCACTGCACTGCATCCCCTGAGGTGCCAGTGCACTCTCTGGACTCACTGCACTGCATCCCCAGTGGTGCCAGTGCACTCTCTGGACTCACTGCAGTGCATCCCAAGTGGTGACAGTGCACTCCCTGGACTCACTGCCCTGCATCCCCAGTGGTGCCAGCGAACTCTCTGGACTCACTGCACTGCACCCCAGTGGTGCCAGCGCACTCTCTGGACTCACTGCACTGCATCCCCAGTGGTGCCAGTGCACTCTCTGGACTCACTGCACTGCACCCCCAGTGGTGCTAGTGCACTCTCTGGACTCACTGCAGTGCATCCCCAGTGGTGCCAGTGCACTCTCTGGACTCACTGCAGTGCATCCCCAGTGGTGCCAGTGCACTCTGTGGACTCACTGCACTGCATCCCCAGTGGTGCTAGTGCACTCTCTGGACTCAATGCACTGCATCACCAGTGGTGCCAGTGCACTCTCTGGATTCCCTGCACTGCATCCCCAGTGGTGCCAGTGCACTCTCTGGACTCACTGCACTGCATCCCAAGTAGTGCCAGTGCACTCTATGGACTCACTGCACTGCATCCCCAGTGGTGCCAGTGCACTCTCTGGACTCACTGCCCTGCATCCCCAGTGGTGCCAGTGCACTCTGTGGAGTCACTGCACTGCATCTCCAGTGGTGCCAGTGCACTCTCTGGACTCACTGCAGTGCATCCCCAGTGGTGCCAGTGCACTCTCTGGACTCACTGCAGTGCGTCCTCAGTGGTGCCAGTGCACTCTCTGGACTCACTGCACTGCATCCCCAGTGGTGCCAGTTCACTCTCTGGACTCACTGCACTGCATCCCCAGTGGTGCCAGTTCACTCTCTGGACTCACTGCACTGCATCCCCAGTGGTGCCAGTGCACTCTCTGGACTCACTGCACTGCATCCCCAGTGGTGCCAGTGCACTCTCTGGACTCACTGCACTGCATCCCCAGTGGTGCCAGTGCACTCTCTGGACTCACTGCACTGCATCCCCAGTGGTGCCAGTGCACTCTATGGGCTCACTGCACTGCATCCCCTGAGGTGCCAGTGCACTCTCTGGACTCACTGCACTGCATCCTCAGTGGTGCCAGTGCACTCTCTGGACTCACTGCAGTGCATCCCCAGTGGTGCCAGTGCACGCTCTGGACTCACTGCACTGCATCCCCAGTGGCGCCAGTGCACTCTCTGGACTCACTGCCCTGCATCCCCTGAGGTGCCAGTGCACTCTCTGGACTCACTGCCCTGCATCCCCATGGTGCCAGTGCACTCTCTGGACTCAATGCACTACATACCCAAGGTGCCAGTTCACTCTCTGGAGTCACTGCACTACATACCCAACGTGCCTGTGCACTCTCTGGACTCACTGCCCTGCATCCCCAGTGGTGCCAGTGCACTCTGTGGAGTCACTGCACTGCATCTCCAGTGGTGCCAGTGCACTCTCTGGAGTCACCGCACTGCATCACCAGTGGTGCCAGTGCACTCTATGGACTCACTGCACTGCATCCCCAGTGGTGCCAGCGCACTCTCTGGAGTCACTGCGCTGCATCCCCAGTGGTGCCAGTGCACTCTCTGGACTCACTGCACTGCATCCCCATGGTGCCAGTGCACTCTCTGGAGTCACTGCACTACATACCCAAGTTGCCAGTGCACTCTCTGGACTCACTGCACTGCATCCCCGGTGGTGCCAGTGCACTCTGTGGAGTCACTGCACTGCATCCCCAGTGGTGCCAGTGCACTCTCTGGACTCACTGCACTGCATCCCCATGGTGCCAGCGCACTCTCTGGACTCACTGCACTACATACTCAAGGTGCCAGTGCACTCGCTGGACTCACTGCCCTGCATCCCGAGTGGTGCCAGTGCACTCTCTGGACTCACTGCACTGCATCCCCAGTGGTGCCAGTGCACTCTCTGATCTCACTGCACTGCATCCCCAGTGGTTCCAGTGCACTCTCTGGACTCACTGCAGTGCATCCCCAGTGGTACCAGTGCACTCTCTGGACTCACTGCAGTGTATCCCCAGTGGTGCCAGTGCACTCTCTGGACTCACTGCACTGCATCCCCAGTGGTGCCAGTGCACTCTCTGGACTCACTGCAGTGCATCCCAAGTGGTGACAGTGCACTCTCTGGACTCACTGCCCTGCATCCCCAGTGGTGCCAGCGAACTCTCTGGACTCACTGCACTGCATCCCCAGTGGTGCCAGCGCACTCTCTGGACTCACTGCCCTGCATCCCCAGTGGTGCCAGTGCACTCTGTGGAGTCACTGCACTGCATCTCCAGTGGTGCCAGTGCACTCTCTGGACTCACTGCAGTGCATCCCCAGTGGTGCCAGTGCACTCTCTGGACTCACTGCAGTGCGTCCTCAGTGGTGCCAGTGCACTCTCTGGACTCACTGCACTTCATCCCCAGTGGTGCCAGCGCACTCTCTGGACTCACTGCCCTGCATCCCCATGGTGCCAGTGCACTCTCTGGACTCAATGCACTACATACCCAAGGTGCCAGTTCACTCTCTGGACTCACTGCACTGCATCCCCAGTGGTGCCAGTGCACTCTCTGGACTCACTGCACTGCATCCCCAGTGGTGCCAGTGCACTCTATGGGCTCACTGCACTGCATCCCCTGAGGTGCCAGTGCACTCTCTGGACTCACTGCACTGCATCCTCAGTGGTGCCAGTGCACTCTCTGGACTCACTGCACTGCATCCCCAGTGGTGCCAGTGCACTCTATGGACTCACTGCACTGCATCCCCTGTGGTGCCAGTGCACTCTGTGGACTCACTGCACTGCATCCCAAGTGGTGCCAGTGCACGCTCTGGACTCACTGCACTGCATCCCCAGTGGCGCCAGTGCACTCTCTGGACTCACTGCCCTGCATCCCCTGAGGTGCCAGTGCACTCTCTGGACTCACTGCCCTGCATCCCCATGGTGCCAGTGCACTCTCTGGACTCAATGCACTACATACCCAAGGTGCCAGTTCACTCTCTGGAGTCACTGCACTACATACCCAACGTGCCTGTGCACTCTCTGGACTCACTGCCCTGCATCCCCAGTGGTGCCAGTGCACTCTGTGGAGTCACTGCACTGCATCTCCAGTGGTGCCAGTGCACTCTCTGGAGTCACCGCACTGCATCCCCAGTGGTGCCAGTGCACTCTATGGACTCACTGCACTGCATCCCCAGTGGTGCCAGCGCACTCTCTGGAGTCACTGCGCTGCATCCCCAGTGGTGCCAGTGCACTCTCTGGACTCACTGCACTGCATCCCCATGGTGCCAGTGCACTCTCTGGAGTCACTGCACTACATACCCAAGTTGCCAGTGCACTCTCTGGACTCACTGCACTGCATCCCCAGTGGTGCCAGTGCACTCTGTGGAGTCACTGCACTGCATCCCCAGTGGTGCCAGTGCACTCTCTGGACTCACTGCACTACATACCCAAGGTGCCAGTTCACTCTCTGGACTCACTGCAGTGCATCCCCTTTGGTGCCAGTGCACTCTCTGGACTCATTGCACTGCATCCCCAGTGGTGCCAGTGCACTCGCTGGACTCACTGCCCTGCATCCCGAGTGGTGCCAGTGCACTCTCTGGACTCACTGCACTGCATCCCCAGTGGTGCCAGTGCACTCTCTGATCTCACTGCACTGCATCCCCAGTGGTTCCAGTGCACTCTCTGGACTCACTGCAGTGCATCCCCAGTGGTGCCAGTGCACTCTATGGGCTCACTGCACTGCATCCCCTGAGGTGCCAGTGCACTCTCTGGACTCACTGCACTGCATCCCCAGTGGTGCCAGTGCACTCTCTGGACTCACTGCAGTGCATCCCAAGTGGTGACAGTGCACTCCCTGGACTCACTGCCCTGCATCCCCAGTGGTGCCAGCGAACTCTCTGGACTCACTGCACTGCACCCCAGTGGTGCCAGCGCACTCTCTGGACTCACTGCACTGCATCCCCAGTGGTGCCAGTGCACTCTCTGGACTCACTGCACTGCACCCCCAGTGGTGCTAGTGCACTCTCTGGACTCACTGCAGTGCATCCCCAGTGGTGCCAGTGCACTCTCTGGACTCACTGCAGTGCATCCCCAGTGGTGCCAGTGCACTCTGTGGACTCACTGCACTGCATCCCCAGTGGTGCTAGTGCACTCTCTGGACTCAATGCACTGCATCACCAGTGGTGCCAGTGCACTCTCTGGATTCCCTGCACTGCATCCCCAGTGGTGCCAGTGCACTCTCTGGACTCACTGCACTGCATCCCAAGTAGTGCCAGTGCACTCTATGGACTCACTGCACTGCATCCCCAGTGGTGCCAGTGCACTCTCTGGACTCACTGCCCTGCATCCCCAGTGGTGCCAGTGCACTCTGTGGAGTCACTGCACTGCATCTCCAGTGGTGCCAGTGCACTCTCTGGACTCACTGCAGTGCATCCCCAGTGGTGCCAGTGCACTCTCTGGACTCACTGCAGTGCGTCCTCAGTGGTGCCAGTGCACTCTCTGGACTCACTGCACTGCATCCCCAGTGGTGCCAGTTCACTCTCTGGACTCACTGCACTGCATCCCCAGTGGTGCCAGTTCACTCTCTGGACTCACTGCACTGCATCCCCAGTGGTGCCAGTGCACTCTCTGGACTCACTGCACTGCATCCCCAGTGGTGCCAGTGCACTCTCTGGACTCACTGCACTGCATCCCCAGTGGTGCCAGTGCACTCTCTGGACTCACTGCACTGCATCCCCAGTGGTGCCAGTGCACTCTATGGGCTCACTGCACTGCATCCCCTGAGGTGCCAGTGCACTCTCTGGACTCACTGCACTGCATCCTCAGTGGTGCCAGTGCACTCTCTGGACTCACTGCAGTGCATCCCCAGTGGTGCCAGTGCACGCTCTGGACTCACTGCACTGCATCCCCAGTGGCGCCAGTGCACTCTCTGGACTCACTGCCCTGCATCCCCTGAGGTGCCAGTGCACTCTCTGGACTCACTGCCCTGCATCCCCATGGTGCCAGTGCACTCTCTGGACTCAATGCACTACATACCCAAGGTGCCAGTTCACTCTCTGGAGTCACTGCACTACATACCCAACGTGCCTGTGCACTCTCTGGACTCACTGCCCTGCATCCCCAGTGGTGCCAGTGCACTCTGTGGAGTCACTGCACTGCATCTCCAGTGGTGCCAGTGCACTCTCTGGAGTCACCGCACTGCATCACCAGTGGTGCCAGTGCACTCTATGGACTCACTGCACTGCATCCCCAGTGGTGCCAGCGCACTCTCTGGAGTCACTGCGCTGCATCCCCAGTGGTGCCAGTGCACTCTCTGGACTCACTGCACTGCATCCCCATGGTGCCAGTGCACTCTCTGGAGTCACTGCACTACATACCCAAGTTGCCAGTGCACTCTCTGGACTCACTGCACTGCATCCCCGGTGGTGCCAGTGCACTCTGTGGAGTCACTGCACTGCATCCCCAGTGGTGCCAGTGCACTCTCTGGACTCACTGCACTGCATCCCCATGGTGCCAGCGCACTCTCTGGACTCACTGCACTACATACTCAAGGTGCCAGTGCACTCGCTGGACTCACTGCCCTGCATCCCGAGTGGTGCCAGTGCACTCTCTGGACTCACTGCACTGCATCCCCAGTGGTGCCAGTGCACTCTCTGATCTCACTGCACTGCATCCCCAGTGGTTCCAGTGCACTCTCTGGACTCACTGCAGTGCATCCCCAGTGGTACCAGTGCACTCTCTGGACTCACTGCAGTGTATCCCCAGTGGTGCCAGTGCACTCTCTGGACTCACTGCACTGCATCCCCAGTGGTGCCAGTGCACTCTCTGGACTCACTGCAGTGCATCCCAAGTGGTGACAGTGCACTCTCTGGACTCACTGCCCTGCATCCCCAGTGGTGCCAGCGAACTCTCTGGACTCACTGCACTGCATCCCCAGTGGTGCCAGCGCACTCTCTGGAGTCACTGCACTGCATCCCCAGTGGTGCCAGTGCACTCTCTGGACTCACTGCACTGCATCCCCAGTGGTGCTAGTGCACTCTCTGGACTCACTGCAGTGCATCCCCAGTGTTGCCAGTGCACTCTGTGGACTCACTGCACTGCATCCCCAGTGGTGCCAGTGCACTCTCTGGACTCACTGCAGTGCATCCCCAGTGGTGCCAGTGCACTCTGTGGACTCACTGCACTGCATCCCCAGTGGTGCCAGTGCACTCTGTGGACTCACTGCACTGCATCCCCAGTGGTGCCAGTGCACTCTCTGGACTCAATGCACTGCATCACCAGTGGTGCCAGTGCACTCTCTGGATTCCCTGCACTGCATCCCCAGTGGTGCCAGCGCACTCTCTGGACTCACTGCACTGCATCCCCAGTGGTGCCAGCGCACTCTATGGACTCACTGCACTGCATCCCCTTTGGTGCCAGTGCACTCTCTGGACTCATTGCACTGCATCCCCAGTGGTGCCAGTGCACTCTGTGGAGTCACTGCACTGCATCTCCAGTGGTGCCAGTGCACTCTCTGGACTCACTGCCCTGCATCCCCATGGTGCCAGTGCACTCTCTGGACTCAATGCACTACATACCCAAGGTGCCAGTTCACTCTCTGGACTCACTGCACTGCATCCCCAGTGGTGCCAGTGCACTCTCTGGACTCACTGCACTGCATCCCCAGTGGTGCCAGTGCACTCTCTGGACTCACTGCAGTGCATCCCCTGTGGTGCCAGTGCACTCTGTGGACTCACTGCACTGCATCCCAAGTGTTGTAAGTGCACTCTCTGGACTCACCGCACTGCATCCCCAGTGGTGCCAGTGCACTCTCTGGACTCACTGCACTGCATCCCCAGTGGTGCCAGTGCACTCTATGGGCTCACTGCACTGCATCCCCTGAGGTGCCAGTGCACTCTCTGGACTCACTGCACTGCATCCTCAGTGGTGCCAGTGCACTCTATGGACTCACTGCACTGCATCCCCAGTGGTGCCAGCGCACTCTCTGGACTCACTGCAGTGCATCCCCAGTGGTGCCAGTGCACGCTCTGGACTCACTGCACTGCATCCCCAGTGGCGCCAGTGCACTCTCTGGACTCACTGCCCTGCATCCCCTGAGGTGCCAGTGCACTCTCTGGACTCACTGCCCTGCATCCCCAGTGGTGCCAGTGCACTCTCTGGACTCAATGCACTACATACCCAAGGTGCCAGTTCACTCTCTGGAGTCACTGCACTACATACTCAACGTGCCTGTGCACTCTCTGGACTCACTGCCCTGCATCCCCAGTGGTGCCAGTGCACTCTCTGGAGTCACCGCACTGCATCCCCAGTGGTGCCAGTGCACTCTATGGACTCACTGCACTGCATCCCCAGTGGTGCCAGCGCACTCTCTGGAGTCACTGCGCTGCATCCCCAGTGGTGCCAGTGCACTCTCTGGACTCACTGCACTGCATCCCCATGGTGCCAGTGCACTCTCTGGAGTCACTGCACTACATACCCAAGTTGCCAGTGCACTCTCTGGACTCACTGCACTGCATCCCCAGTGGTGCCAGTGCACTCTGTGGAGTCACTGCACTGCATCCCCAGTGGTGCCAGTGCACTCTCTGGACTCACTGCACTGCATCCCCATGGTGCCAGTGCACTCTCTGGACTCACTGCACTACATACCCAAGGTGCCAGTTCACTCTCTGGACTCACTGCAGTGCATCCCCTTTGGTGCCAGTGCACTCTCTGGACTCATTGCACTGCATCCCCAGTGGTGCCAGTGCACTCTATGGGCTCACTGCACTGCATCCCCTGAGGTGCCAGTGCACTCTCTGGATTCACTGCACTGCATCCCCAGTGGTGCCAGTGCACTCTCTGGACTCACTGCCCTGCATCCCGAGTGGTGCCAGTGCACTCTCTGGACTCACTGCACTGCATCCCCAGTGGTGCCAGTGCACTCTCTGGACTCACTGCACTGCATCCCCAGTGGTGCCAGTGCACTCTCTGGACTCACTGCAGTGCATCCCCAGTGGTACCAGTGCACTCTCTGGACTCACTGCAGTGTATCCCCAGTGGTGCCAGTGCACTCTCTGGACTCACTGCACTGCATCCCCAGTGGTGCCAGTGCACTCTCTGGACTCACTGCACTGCATCCCCAGTGGTGCTAGTGCACTCTCTGGACTCACTGCAGTGCATCCCCAGTGTTGCCAGTGCACTCTCTGGATTCACTGCACTGCATCCCCAGTGGTGCCAGTGCACTCTCTGGACTCACTGCCCTGCATCCCCAGTGGTGCCAGTGCACTCTATGGACTCACTGCACTGCATCCCCAGTGGTGCCAGCGCACTCTCTGGACTCACTGCACTGCATCCCCAGTGGCGCCAGTGCACTCTCTGGACTCACTGCCCTGCATCCCCTGAGGTGCCAGTGCACTCTCTGGACTCACTGCCCTGCATCCCCATGGTGCCAGTGCACTCTCTGGACTCAATGCACTACATACCCAAGGTGCCAGTTCACTCTCTGGAGTCACTGCACTACATACCCAACGTGCCTGTGCACTCTCTGGACTCACTGCCCTGCATCCCCAGTGGTGCCAGTGCACTCTGTGGAGTCACTGCACTGCATCTCCAGTGGTGCCAGTGCACTCTCTGGAGTCACCGCACTGCATCCCCAGTGGTGCCAGTGCACTCTATGGGCTCACTGCACTGCATCCCCTGAGGTGCCAGTGCACTCTCTGGATTCACTGCACTGCATCCCCAGTGGTGCCAGTGCACTCTCTGGACTCACTGCCCTGCATCCCGAGTGGTGCCAGTGCACTCTCTGGACTCACTGCACTGCATCCCCAGTGGTGCCAGTGCACTCTCTGGACTCACTGCACTGCATCCCCAGTGGTGCCAGTGCACTCTCTGGACTCACTGCAGTGCATCCCCAGTGGTACCAGTGCACTCTCTGGACTCACTGCAGTGTATCCCCAGTGGTGCCAGTGCACTCTCTGGACTCACTGCACTGCATCCCCAGTGGTGCCAGTGCACTCTCTGGACTCACTGCACTGCATCCCCAGTGGTGCTAGTGCACTCTCTGGACTCACTGCAGTGCATCCCCAGTGTTGCCAGTGCACTCTCTGGATTCACTGCACTGCATCCCCAGTGGTGCCAGTGCACTCTCTGGACTCACTGCCCTGCATCCCCAGTGGTGCCAGTGCACTCTATGGACTCACTGCACTGCATCCCCAGTGGTGCCAGCGCACTCTCTGGACTCACTGCACTGCATCCCCAGTGGCGCCAGTGCACTCTCTGGACTCACTGCCCTGCATCCCCTGAGGTGCCAGTGCACTCTCTGGACTCACTGCCCTGCATCCCCATGGTGCCAGTGCACTCTCTGGACTCAATGCACTACATACCCAAGGTGCCAGTTCACTCTCTGGAGTCACTGCACTACATACCCAACGTGCCTGTGCACTCTCTGGACTCACTGCCCTGCATCCCCAGTGGTGCCAGTGCACTCTGTGGAGTCACTGCACTGCATCTCCAGTGGTGCCAGTGCACTCTCTGGAGTCACCGCACTGCATCCCCAGTGGTGCCAGTGCACTCTATGGGCTCACTGCACTGCATCCCCTGAGGTGCCAGTGCACTCTCTGGATTCACTGCACTGCATCCCCAGTGGTGCCAGTGCACTCTCTGGACTCACTGCCCTGCATCCCGAGTGGTGCCAGTGCACTCTCTGGACTCACTGCACTGCATCCCCAGTGGTGCCAGTGCACTCTCTGGACTCACTGCACTGCATCCCCAGTGGTGCCAGTGCACTCTCTGGACTCACTGCAGTGCATCCCCAGTGGTACCAGTGCACTCTCTGGACTCACTGCAGTGTATCCCCAGTGGTGCCAGTGCACTCTCTGGACTCACTGCACTGCATCCCCAGTGGTGCCAGTGCACTCTCTGGACTCACTGCACTGCATCCCCAGTGGTGCTAGTGCACTCTCTGGACTCACTGCAGTGCATCCCCAGTGTTGCCAGTGCACTCTCTGGATTCACTGCACTGCATCCCCAGTGGTGCCAGTGCACTCTCTGGACTCACTGCCCTGCATCCCCAGTGGTGCCAGTGCACTCTATGGACTCACTGCACTGCATCCCCAGTGGTGCCAGCGCACTCTCTGGACTCACTGCACTGCATCCCCAGTGGCGCCAGTGCACTCTCTGGACTCACTGCCCTGCATCCCCTGAGGTGCCAGTGCACTCTCTGGACTCACTGCCCTGCATCCCCATGGTGCCAGTGCACTCTCTGGACTCAATGCACTACATACCCAAGGTGCCAGTTCACTCTCTGGAGTCACTGCACTACATACCCAACGTGCCTGTGCACTCTCTGGACTCACTGCCCTGCATCCCCAGTGGTGCCAGTGCACTCTGTGGAGTCACTGCACTGCATCTCCAGTGGTGCCAGTGCACTCTCTGGAGTCACCGCACTGCATCCCCAGTGGTGCCAGTGCACTCTATGGACTCACTGCACTGCATCCCCAGTGGTGCCAGCGCACTCTCTGGAGTCACTGCACTGCATGCCCAGTGGTGCCAGTGCACTCTCTGGAGTCACTGCAGTGAATCCCCAGCGGTGACAGTGCACTCTCTGGATTCACTGCACTGCATCCCCAGTAGTGCCAGTGCACTCTCTGGACTCACTGCACTGCATCCCCAGTGGTGCCAGTGCACTCTCTGGACTCACTGCACTGCATCCCCAGTGGTGCCAGTGCACTCTCTGGATTCCCTGCACTGCATCCCCAGTGGTGCCAGTGCACTCTCTGGACTCACTGCAGTGCATTCCCAGTGGTGCCAGTGCACTCTCTGGACTCACTGCCCTGCATCCCCAGTGGTGCCAGTGCACTCTATGGACTCACTGCACTGCATCCCCAGTGGTGCCAGCGCACTCTCTGGACTCACTGCAGTGCATCCCCAGTGGTGCCAGTGCACGCTCTGGACTCACTGCACTGCATCCCCAGTGGCGCCAGTGCACTCTCTGGACTCACTGCCCTGCATCCCCAGTGGTGCCAGTGCACTCTCTGGACTCACTGCACTGCATCCCCATGGTGCCAGTGCACTCTCTGGAGTCACTGCACTACATACCCAAGTTGCCAGTGCACTCTCTGGAGTCACTGCACTGCATCCCCAGTGGTGCCAGTGCACTCTGTGGAGTCACTGCACTGCATCCCCAGTGGTGCCAGTGCACTCTCTGGACTCACTGCACTGCATCCCCATGGTGCCAGTGCACTCTCTGGACTCACTGCACTACATACCCAAGGTGCCAGTTCACTCTCTGGACTCACTGCAGTGCATCCCCTTTGGTGCCAGTGCACTCTCTGGACTCATTGCACTGCATCCCCAGTGGTGCCAGTGCACTCTATGGGCTCACTGCACTGCATCCCCTGAGGTGCCAGTGCACTCTCTGGATTCACTGCACTGCATCCCCAGTGGTGCCAGTGCACTCTCTGGACTCACTGCCCTGCATCCCGAGTGGTGCCAGTGCACTCTCTGGACTCACTGCACTGCATCCCCAGTGGTGCCAGTGCACTCTCTGGACTCACTGCACTGCATCCCCAGTGGTGCCAGTGCACTCTCTGGACTCACTGCAGTGCATCCCCAGTGGTACCAGTGCACTCTCTGGACTCACTGCAGTGTATCCCCAGTGGTGCCAGTGCACTCTCTGGACTCACTGCACTGCATCCCCAGTGGTGCCAGTGCACTCTCTGGACTCACTGCACTGCATCCCCAGTGGTGCTAGTGCACTCTCTGGACTCACTGCAGTGCATCCCCAGTGTTGCCAGTGCACTCTCTGGATTCACTGCACTGCATCCCCAGTGGTGCCAGTGCACTCTCTGGACTCACTGCCCTGCATCCCCAGTGGTGCCAGTGCACTCTATGGACTCACTGCACTGCATCCCCAGTGGTGCCAGCGCACTCTCTGGACTCACTGCACTGCATCCCCAGTGGCGCCAGTGCACTCTCTGGACTCACTGCCCTGCATCCCCTGAGGTGCCAGTGCACTCTCTGGACTCACTGCCCTGCATCCCCATGGTGCCAGTGCACTCTCTGGACTCAATGCACTACATACCCAAGGTGCCAGTTCACTCTCTGGAGTCACTGCACTACATACCCAACGTGCCTGTGCACTCTCTGGACTCACTGCCCTGCATCCCCAGTGGTGCCAGTGCACTCTGTGGAGTCACTGCACTGCATCTCCAGTGGTGCCAGTGCACTCTCTGGAGTCACCGCACTGCATCCCCAGTGGTGCCAGTGCACTCTATGGGCTCACTGCACTGCATCCCCTGAGGTGCCAGTGCACTCTCTGGATTCACTGCACTGCATCCCCAGTGGTGCCAGTGCACTCTCTGGACTCACTGCCCTGCATCCCGAGTGGTGCCAGTGCACTCTCTGGACTCACTGCACTGCATCCCCAGTGGTGCCAGTGCACTCTCTGGACTCACTGCACTGCATCCCCAGTGGTGCCAGTGCACTCTCTGGACTCACTGCAGTGCATCCCCAGTGGTACCAGTGCACTCTCTGGACTCACTGCAGTGTATCCCCAGTGGTGCCAGTGCACTCTCTGGACTCACTGCACTGCATCCCCAGTGGTGCCAGTGCACTCTCTGGACTCACTGCACTGCATCCCCAGTGGTGCTAGTGCACTCTCTGGACTCACTGCAGTGCATCCCCAGTGTTGCCAGTGCACTCTCTGGATTCACTGCACTGCATCCCCAGTGGTGCCAGTGCACTCTCTGGACTCACTGCCCTGCATCCCCAGTGGTGCCAGTGCACTCTATGGACTCACTGCACTGCATCCCCAGTGGTGCCAGCGCACTCTCTGGACTCACTGCACTGCATCCCCAGTGGCGCCAGTGCACTCTCTGGACTCACTGCCCTGCATCCCCTGAGGTGCCAGTGCACTCTCTGGACTCACTGCCCTGCATCCCCATGGTGCCAGTGCACTCTCTGGACTCAATGCACTACATACCCAAGGTGCCAGTTCACTCTCTGGAGTCACTGCACTACATACCCAACGTGCCTGTGCACTCTCTGGACTCACTGCCCTGCATCCCCAGTGGTGCCAGTGCACTCTGTGGAGTCACTGCACTGCATCTCCAGTGGTGCCAGTGCACTCTCTGGAGTCACCGCACTGCATCCCCAGTGGTGCCAGTGCACTCTATGGACTCACTGCACTGCATCCCCAGTGGTGCCAGCGCACTCTCTGGAGTCACTGCACTGCATGCCCAGTGGTGCCAGTGCACTCTCTGGAGTCACTGCAGTGAATCCCCAGCGGTGACAGTGCACTCTCTGGATTCACTGCACTGCATCCCCAGTAGTGCCAGTGCACTCTCTGGACTCACTGCACTGCATCCCCAGTGGTGCCAGTGCACTCTCTGGACTCACTGCACTGCATCCCCAGTGGTGCCAGTGCACTCTCTGGATTCCCTGCACTGCATCCCCAGTGGTGCCAGTGCACTCTCTGGACTCACTGCAGTGCATTCCCAGTGGTGCCAGTGCACTCTCTGGACTCACTGCCCTGCATCCCCAGTGGTGCCAGTGCACTCTATGGACTCACTGCACTGCATCCCCAGTGGTGCCAGCGCACTCTCTGGACTCACTGCAGTGCATCCCCAGTGGTGCCAGTGCACGCTCTGGACTCACTGCACTGCATCCCCAGTGGCGCCAGTGCACTCTCTGGACTCACTGCCCTGCATCCCCTGAGGTGCCAGTGCACTCTCTGGACTCACTGCCCTGCATCCCCATGGTGCCAGTGCACTCTCTTGACTCAATGCACTACATACCCAAGGTGCCAGTTCACTCTCTGGAGTCACTGCACTACATACCCAACGTGCCTGTGCACTCTCTGGACTCACTGCACTGCATCCTCAGTGGTGCCAGTGCACTCTCTGGACTCACTGCCCTGCATCCCCAGTGGTGCCAGTGCACTCTATGGACTCACTGCACTGCATCCCCAGTGGTGCCAGCGCACTCTCTGGACTAACTGCACTGCATCCCCAGTGGCGCCAGTGCACTCTCTGGACTCACTGCCCTGCATCCCCTGAGGTGCCAGTGCACTCTCTGGACTCACTGCCCTGCATCCCCATGGTGCCAGTGCACTCTCTGGACTCAATGCACTACATACCCAAGGTGCCAGTTCACTCTCTGGAGTCACTGCACTACATACCCAACGTGCCTGTGCACTCTCTGGACTCACTGCCCTGCATCCCCAGTGGTGCCAGTGCACTCTGTGGAGTCACTGCACTGCATCTCCAGTGGTGCCAGTGCACTCTCTGGAGTCACCGCACTGCATCCCCAGTGGTGCCAGTGCACTCTATGGACTCACTGCACTGCATCCCCAGTGGTGCCAGCGCACTCTCTGGAGTCACTGCACTGCATGCCCAGTGGTGCCAGTGCACTCTCTGGAGTCACTGCAGTGAATCCCCAGCGGTGACAGTGCACTCTCTGGATTCACTGCACTGCATCCCCAGTAGTGCCAGTGCACTCTCTGGACTCACTGCACTGCATCCCCAGTGGTGCCAGTGCACTCTCTGGACTCACTGCACTGCATCCCCAGTGGTGCCAGTGCACTCTCTGGATTCCCTGCACTGCATCCCCAGTGGTGCCAGTGCACTCTCTGGACTCACTCCACTGCATCCCCAGTGGTGCCAGTGCACTCTGTGGAGTCACTGCACTGCATCTCCAGTGGTGCCAGTGCACTCTCTGGACTCACTGCAGTGCATCCCCAGTGGTGCCAGTGCACTCTCTGGACTCACTGCAGTGCATTCCCAGTGGTGCCAGTGCACTCTCTGGACTCACTGCCCTGCATCCCCAGTGGTGCCAGTGCACTCTATGGACTCACTGCACTGCATCCCCAGTGGTGCCAGCGCACTCTCTGGACTCACTGCAGTGCATCCCCAGTGGTGCCAGTGCGCGCTCTGGACTCACTGCACTGCATCCCCAGTGGCGCCAGTGCACTCTCTGGACTCACTGCCCTGCATCCCCTGAGGTGCCAGTGCACTCTCTGGACTCACTGCCCTGCATCCCCATGGTGCCAGTGCACTCTCTGGACTCAATGCACTACATACCCAAGGTGCCAGTTCACTCTCTGGAGTCACTGCACTACATACCCAACGTGCCTGTGCACTCTCTGGACTCACTGCCCTGCATCCCCAGTGGTGCCAGTGCACTCTGTGGAGTCACTGCACTGCATCTCCAGTGGTGCAAGTGCACTCTCTGGACTCAATGCACTGCATCCCCAGTGGTGCCAGTGCACTCTCTGGACTCACTGCAGTGCATTCCCAGTGGTGCCAGTGCACTCTCTGGACTCACTGCAGTGCATCGCCAGTGGTGCCAGTGCACTCTCTGGACTCACTGCACTGCATCCCCAGTGGTGCCAGCGCACTCTCTGGACTCACTGCACTGCATCCCCAGTGGTGCCAGCGCACTCTCTGGACTCACTGCACTGCATCCCCAGTGGTGCCAGTGCACTCTCTGGACTCACTGCACTGCATCCCCAGTGGTGCTAGTGCACTCTCTGGACTCACTGCAGTGCATCCCCAGTGTTGCCAGTGCACTCTCTGGATTCACTGCACTGCATCCCCAGTGGTGCCAGTGCACTCTATGGACTCACTGCACTGCATCCCCAGTGGTGCCAGCGCACTCTCTGGACTCACTGCACTGCATCCCCAGTGGTGCCAGTGCACTCTCTGGACTCACTGCACTGCATCCCCAGTGGTGCTAGTGCACTCTCTGGACTCACTGCAGTGCATCCCCAGTGTTGCCAGTGCACTCTCTGGACTCACTGCAGTGCATCCCCAGTGTTGCCAGTGCACTCTATGGACTCACTGCACTGCATCCCCAGTGGTGCCAGCGCACTCTCTGGACTCACTGCACTGCATCCCCAGTGGCGCCAGTGCACTCTCTGGACTCACTGCCCTGCATCCCCTGAGGTGCCAGTGCACTCTCTGGACTCACTGCCCTGCATCCCCATGGTGCCAGTGCACTCTCTGGACTCAATGCACTACATACCCAAGGTGCCAGTTCACTCTCTGGAGTCACTGCACTACATACCCAACGTGCCTGTGCACTCTCTGGACTCACTGCCCTGCATCCCCAGTGGTGCCAGTGCACTCTGTGGAGTCACTGCACTGCATCTCCAGTGGTGCCAGTGCACTCTCTGGAGTCACCGCACTGCATCCCCAGTGGTGCCAGTGCACTCTATGGACTCACTGCACTGCATCCCCAGTGGTGCCAGCGCACTCTCTGGAGTCACTGCACTGCATGCCCAGTGGTGCCAGTGCACTCTCTGGAGTCACTGCAGTGAATCCCCAGCGGTGACAGTGCACTCTCTGGATTCACTGCACTGCATCCCCAGTAGTGCCAGTGCACTCTCTGGACTCACTGCACTGCATCCCCAGTGGTGCCAGTGCACTCTCTGGACTCACTGCACTGCATCCCCAGTGGTGCCAGTGCACTCTCTGGATTCCCTGCACTGCATCCCCAGTGGTGCCAGTGCACTCTCTGGACTCACTCCACTGCATCCCCAGTGGTGCCAGTGCACTCTCTGGACTCACTGCACTGCATCCCCAGTGGTGCCAGTGCACTCTCTGGACTCAATGCACTGCATCCCCAGTGGTGCCAGTGCACTCTCTGGACTCACTGCAGTGCATTCCCAGTGGTGCCAGTGCACTCTCTGGACTCACTGCCCTGCATCCCCAGTGGTGCCAGTGCACTCTATGGACTCACTGCACTGCATCCCCAGTGGTGCCAGCGCACTCTCTGGACTCACTGCAGTGCATCCCCAGTGGTGCCAGTGCACGCTCTGGACTCACTGCACTGCATCCCCAGTGGCGCCAGTGCACTCTCTGGACTCACGTGCCCTGCATCCCCTAAAGGTGCCAGTGCACTCTCTGGACTCACTGCCCTGCATCCCCATGGTGCCAGTGCACTCTCTGGACTCAATGCACTACATACCCAAGGTGCCAGTTCACTCTCTGGAGTCACTGCACTACATACCCACCGTGCCTGTGCACTCTCTGGACTCACTGCCCTGCATCCCCAGTGGTGCCAGTGCACTCTGTGGAGTCACTGCACTGCATCTCCAGTGGTGCCAGTGCACTCTCTGGACTCAATGCACTGCATCCCCAGTGGTGCCAGTGCACTCTCTGGACTCACTGCAGTGCATTCCCAGTGGTGCCAGTGCACTCTCTGGACTCACTGCAGTGCATCGCCAGTGGTGCCAGTGCACTCTCTGGACTCACTGCACTGCATCCCCAGTGGTGCCAGCGCACTCTCTGGACTCACTGCACTGCATCCCCAGTGGTGCCAGTGCACTCTCTGGACTCACTGCACTGCATCCCCAGTGGTGCTAGTGCACTCTCTGGACTCACTGCAGTGCATCCCCAGTGTTGCCAGTGCACTCTCTGGATTCACTGCACTGCATCCCCATGGTGCCAGTGCACTCTCTGGACTCACTGCAGTGCATCCCCAGTGGTGCCAGTGCACTCTGTGGACTCACTGCACTGCATCCCCAGTGGTGCCAGTGCACTCTGTGGACTCACTGCACTGCATCCCCAGTGGTGCCAGTGCACTCTCTGGACTCAATGCACTGCATCCCCAGTGGTGCCAGTGCACTCTCTGGATTCCCTGCACTGCATCCCCAGTGGTGCCAGTGCACTCTCTGGACTCACTGCACTGCATCCCCAGTGGTGCCAGCGCACTCTCTGGACTCACTGCACTGCATCCCCAGTGGCGCCAGTGCACTCTCTGGACTCACTGCCCTGCATCCCCTGAGGTGCCAGTGCACTCTCTGGACTCACTGCCCTGCATCCCCATGGTGCCAGTGCACTCTCTGGACTCAATGCACTACATACCCAAGGTGCCAGTTCACTCTCTGGAGTCACTGCACTACATACCCAACGTGCCTGTGCACTCTCTGGACTCACTGCCCTGCATCCCCAGTGGTGCCAGTGCACTCTGTGGAGTCACTGCACTGCATCTCCAGTGGTGCCAGTGCACTCTCTGGAGTCACCGCACTGCATCCCCAGTGGTGCCAGTGCACTCTATGGACTCACTGCACTGCATCCCCAGTGGTGCCAGCGCACTCTCTCGAGTCACTGCACTGCATGCCCAGTGGTGCCAGTGCACTCTCTGGAGTCACTGCAGTGAATCCCCAGCGGTGACAGTGCACTCTCTGGATTCACTGCACTGCATCCCGAGTAGTGCCAGTGCACTCTCTGGACTCACTGCACTGCATCCCCAGTGGTGCCAGTGCACTCTCTGGACTCACTGCACTGGATCCCCAGTGGTGCCAGTGCACTCTCTGGATTCTCTGCACTGCATCCCCAGTGGTGCCAGTGCACTCTCTGGACTCACTCCACTGCATCCCCAGTGGTGCCAGTGCACTCTCTGGACTCAATGCACTGCATCCCCAGTGGTGCCAGTGCACTCTCTGGACTCACTGCAGTGCATTCCCAGTGGTGCCAGTGCACTCTCTGGACTCACAGCAGTGCGTCCTCAGTGGTGCCAGTGCACTCTCTGGACTCACTGCACTGCATCCCCAGTGGTGCCAGCGCACTCTCTGGACTCACTGCACTGCATCCCCAGTGGTGCCAGTGCACTCTCTGGACTCACTGCACTGCATCCCCAGTGGTGCTAGTGCACTCTCTGGACTCACTGCAGTGCATCCCCAGTGTTGCCAGTGCACTCTCTGGATTCACTGCACTGCATCCCCAGTGGTGCCAGTGCACTCTCTGGACTCACTGCAGTGCATCCCCAGTGGTGCCAGTGCACTCTGTGGACTCACTGCACTGCATCCCCTGTGGTGCCAGTACACTATGTGGACTCACTGCACTGCATCCCCAGTGGTGCCAGTGCACTCTCTGGACTCAATGCACTGCATCACCAGTGGTGCCAGTGCACTCTCTGGATTCCCTGCACTGCATCCCCTGTGGTGCCAGTGCACTCTCTGGACTCACTGCACTGCATCCCAAGTAGTGCCAGTGCACTCTATGGACTCACTGCACTGCATCCCCAGTGGTGCCAGTGCACTCTCTGGACTCACTGCACTGCATCCCCAGTGGTGCCAGTGCACTCTGTGGAGTCACTGCACTGCATCTCCAGTGGTGCCAGTGCACTCTCTGGACTCACTGCAGTGCATCCCCAGTGGTGCCAGTGCACTCTCTGGACTCACTGCAGTGCGTCCTCAGTGGTGCCAGTGCACTCTCTGGACTCACTGCACTGCATCCCCAGTGGTGCCAGCGCACTCTCTGGACACACTGCCCTGCATCCCCAAGGTGCCAGTTCACTCTCTGGACTCACTGCACTGCATCCCCAGTGGTGCCAGTGCACTCTCTGGACTCACTGCACTGCATCCCCTGAGGTGCCAGTGCACTCTGTGGAGTCACTGCAGTGCATCCCCAGTGGTGCCAGTGCACTCTCTGGACTCACTGCAGTGCGTCCTCAGTGGTGCCAGTGCACTCTCTGGACTCACTGCACTGCATCCCCAGTGGTGCCAGTGCACTCTCTGGACTCACTGCCCTGCATCCCCAGTGGTGCCAGTGCACTCTGTGGAGTCACTGCACTGCATCTCCAGTGGTGCCAGTGCACTCTCTGGACTCACTGCAGTGCATCCCCAGTGGTGCCAGTGCACTCTCTGGACTCACTGCAGTGCGTCCTCAGTGGTGCCAGTGCACTCTCTGGACTCACTGCACTGCATCCCCAGTGGTGCCAGCGCACTCTCTGGACTCACTGCCCTGCATCCCCATGGTGCCAGTGCACTCTCTGGACTCAATGCACTACATACCCAAGGTGCCAGTTCACTCTCTGGACTCACTGCACTGCATCCCCAGTGGTGCCAGTGCACTCTCTGGACTCACTGCCCTGCATCCCCAGTGGTGCCAGTGCACTCTGTGGAGTCACTGCACTGCATCTCCAGTGGTGCCAGTGCACTCTCTGGACTCACTGCAGTGCATCCCCAGTGGTGCCAGTGCACTCTCTGGACTCACTGGAGTGCGTCCTCAGTGGTGCCAGTGCACTCTCTGGACTCACTGCACTGCATCCCCAGTGGTGCCAGCGCACTCTCTGGACTCACTGCCCTGCATCCCCATGGTGCCAGTGCACTCTCTGGACTCAATGCACTACATACCCAAGGTGCAAGTGCACTCTCTGGACTCAGTGCACTGCATCCCCAGTGGTGCCAGTGCACTCTATGGGCTCACTGCACTGCATCCCCTGAGGTGCCAGTGCACTCTCTGGACTCACTGCACTGCATCCTCAGTGGTGCCAGTGCACTCTCTGGACTCACTGCCCTGCATCCCCAGTGGTGCCAGTGCACTCTATGGACTCACTGCACTGCATCCCCAGTGGTGCCAGCGCACTCTCTGGACTCACTGCACTGCATCCCCAGTGGCGCCAGTGCACTCTCTGGACTCACTGCCCTGCATCCCCTGAGGTGCCAGTGCACTCTCTGGACTCACTGCCCTGCATCCCCATGGTGCCAGTGCACTCTCTGGACTCAATGCACTACATACCCAAGGTGCCAGTTCACTCTCTGGAGTCACTGCACTACATACCCAACGTGCCTGTGCACTCTCTGGACTCACTGCCCTGCATCCCCAGTGGTGCCAGTGCACTCTGTGGAGTCACTGCACTGCATCTCCAGTGGTGCCAGTGCACTCTATGGACTCACTGCAGTGCGTCCCCAGTGGTGCCAGCGCACTCTCTGGAGTCACTGCGCTGCATCCCCATGGTGCCAGTGCACTCTCTGGAGTCACTGCACTACATACCCAAGTTGCCAGTGCACTCTCTGGACTCACTGCACTGCATCCCCAGTGGTGCCAGTGCACTCTGTGGAGTCACTGCACTGCATCCCCAGTGGTGCCAGTGCACTCTCTGGACTCACTGCACTGCATCCCCATGGTGCCAGTGCACTCTCTGGACTCACTGCACTACATACCCAAGGTGCCAGTTCACTCTCTGGACTCACTGCAGTGCATCCCCTTTGGTGCCAGTGCACTCTCTGGACTCATTGCACTGCATCCCCAGTGGTGCCAGTGCACTCGCTGGACTCACTGCCCTGCATCCCGAGTGGTGCCAGTGCCCTCTCTGGACTCACTGCACTGCATCCCCAGTGGTTCCAGTGCACTCTCTGGACTCACTGCAGTGCATCCCCAGTGGTTCCAGTGCACTCTCTGGACTCACTGCCCTGCATCCCCAGTGGTGCCAGCAAACTCTGGACTCACTGCACTGCATCCCCAGTGGTGCCAGCGCACTCTCTGGAGTCACTGCACTGCATCCCCAGTGGTGCTAGTGCACTCTCCGGACTCACTGCAGTGCATCCCCAGTGTTGCCAGTGCACTCTCTGGATTCACTGCACTGCATCCCCAGTGGTGCCAGTGCACTCTCTGGACTCACTGCAGTGCATCCCCAGTGGTGCCAGTGCACTCTGTGGACTCACTGCACTGCATCCCCAGTGGTGCCAGTGCACTCTGTGGACTCACTGCACTGCATCCCCAGTGGTGCCAGTGCACTCTCTGGACTCAATGCACTGCATCCCCAGTGGTGCCAGTGCACTCTCTGGATTCCCTGCACTGCATCCCCAGTGGTGCCAGTGCACTCTCTGGACTCACTGCACTGCATCCTCAGTGGTGCCAGTGCACTCTCTGGACTCACTGCAGTGCATCCCCAGTGGTGCCAGCGCACTCTCTGGACTCACTGCAGTGCATCCCCAGTGGTGCCAGTGCACGCTCTGATCTCACTGCACTGCATCCCCAGTGGCGCCAGTGCACTCTCTGGACTCACTGCCCTGCATCCCCTAAGGTGCCAGTGCACTCTCTGGACTCACTGCCCTGCATCCCCATGGTGCCAGTGCACTCTCTGGACTCAATGCACTACATACCCAAGTTGCCAGTGCACTCTCTGGACTCACTGCCCTGCATCCCCAGTGGTGCCAGCGAACTCTCTGGACTCACTGCACTGCATCCCCTGAGGTGCCAGTGCACTCTCTGGACTCACTGCACTGCATCCCCTGTGGTGCCAGTGCACTCTCTGGATTCACTGCACTGCATCCCCAGTGGTGCCAGTGCACTCTCTGGACTCACTGCAGTGCATCCCCAGTGGTGCCAGTGCACTCTGTGGACTCACTGCACTGCATCCCCAGTGATGCCAGTGCACTCTCTGGACTCACTGCACTGCATCCCCAGTGGTGCCAGTGCACTCTCTGGACTCAATGCACTGCATCCCCATGGTGCCAGCGCACTCTCTGGACTCACTGCAGTGCATCCCCAGTGGTGCCAGTGCACGCTCTGGACTCACTGCACTGCATCCCCAGTGGCGCCAGTGCACTCTCTGGACTCACTGCCCTGCATCCCCTGAGGTGCCAGTGCACTCTCTGGACTCACTGCCCTGCATCCCCAAGGTGCCAGTTCACTCTCTGGAGTCACTGCACTACATACCCAACGTGCCTGTGCACTCTCTGGACTCACTGCACTGCATTGCCAGTGGTGCCAGTGCACTCTGTGGAGTCACTGCACTGCATCCCCAGTGGTGCCAGTGCATTCTCTGGACTCACTGCACTGCATACCCAAGGTGCCAGTTCACTCTCTGGACTCACTGCAGTGCATCCCCTTTGGTGCCAGTGCACTCTCTGGACTCATTGCACTGCATCCCCAGTGGTGCCAGTGCACTCTATGGGCTCACTGCACTGCATCCCCAGTGGTTCCAGTGCACTCTCTGGACTCACTGCAGTGCATCCCCAGTGGTACCAGTGCACTCTCTGGACTCACTGCAGTGTATCCCCAGTGGTGCCAGTGCACTCTCTGGACTCACTGCACTGCATCCCCAGTGGTGCCAGTGCACTCTCTGGACTCACTGCACTGCATCGCCAGTGGTGCCAGTGCACTCTCTGGATTCACTGCCCTGCATACCCAAGGTGCCAGTGCACTCTCTGGACTCACTGCACTGCATCCCCAGTGGTGCCAGTGCACTCTCTGGACTCACTGCAGTGCATCCCCAATGGTGCCAGTGCACTCTCTGGACTCACTGCACTGCATCATCAAGGTGCCAGTGCACTCTCTGGACTCGCTGCTCTGCTCCAGCCGCACCAGCCGCTCCAGCCGCTCCAGCCGCGGCAGCCGCGGCAGCCGCTCCTGCCGCGGTAGCCGCTCCAGCCGCTCCAGCCGCGGCAGCCGCTCCAGCCGCTCCAGCCGCGGCAGCCGCTCCAGACGCGGCAACCGAGGCAGCCGCTCCTGCCGCGGTAGCCGCTCCACCCGCTCCAGCCGCGGCAGCCGCTCCAGCCGCTCCAGCCGCTCCAGCCGCGGTAGCCTCTCCAGCCGCGGCAGCCGCTCCCACTCCTGTGTCTGCATCCCCAGTGGACGGCTCACCACTGGGGATGCACTGCAGTGAGTCCAGAGACAGCACTGGCACCACTGGCGATGCACTGCAGTGAGTCCAGAGAGTGCACTGGCACCACTGGGGATGCACTGCAGTGAGTCCAGAGAGTGCACTGGCACCACTGGCGATGCAGTGCAGTGAGTCCAGAGAGTGCACTGGCACCACTGGGGATGCACTGCAGTGAGTCCAGAGAGTTCACTGGCACCACTGGGGATGCAGTGCAGTGACTCCAGAGAGGGAAGTGGCACCACTATGGAGTCTATCGACTCACTGCGCTGCATCCCCAGTAGTGCCAGTGCACTCTCTGGACTCACTGCACTGCATCCCCAGTGGTGCCAGTGCACTCTCTGGACTCACTGCAGTGCATCCCCAGTGGTGCAGGTGCACTCTCTGGATTCACTGCCCTGCATACCCAAGGTGCCAGTGCACTCTCTGGACTCTCTGTGCTGCATCCTCAGTGGTGCCAGTGCACTCTCTGGACTCACTGCACTGCATCCCCAGTGGTGCCAGTGCACTCTCTGCACTCACTGCACTGCATCCCCAAAGGTGCCAGTGCACTCTCTGGACTCAATGCAGTGCATTCCGAGGAGTGCCACTGCACTCTCTGGACTCACTGCAATGCATCCCTAGTGATGCCAGTGCACTCTCTGGACTCACTGCACTGCATTCCCTGTGGTGCCAGTGCACTCTCTGGACTCACTGCAGTGCATCCCCAGTGGTGAGCCGTCCACTGGGGATGCAGACACAGGAGTGGGAGCGGCTGCCGCGGCTGGAGCGGCTGTCGCGGCTGGAGCAGTTGCCGCGGCTGGAGCGGCTGGAGCGGCTGCCGCGGCTGGAGCGGCTGGAGCGGCTGCCGCGGATGGAGCGGCTGCCGCGGCTACCGCGGCAGGAGCGGCTGCCGCGGCTGGCGCGGCTGGAGCGGCTGCGGCGGCTGGAGCGGCTGGAGCGGCTGCCGCGGCTGGAGCGGCTACCGCGGCAGGAGCGGCTGCCGCGGCTGCCGCGGCTGGAGCGGCTGGAGCGGCTGGTGCGGCTGGAGCAGAGCAGTGAGTCCAGAGAGTGCACTGGCACCTTGATGATGCAGTGCAGTGAGTCCAGAGAGTGCACTGGCACCACTGGCGATGCACTGCAGTGAGTCCAGAGAGTGCACTGGCACCACTGGGGATGCAGTGCAGTGAGTCCAGAGAGTGCACTGGCACCACTGGGGATGCAGCACAGTGAGTCCAGAGAGTGCACTGGCACCTTGGGTATGCAGGGCAGTGAATCCAGAGAGTGCACTGGCACCACTGGGGATGCACTGCAGTGAGTCCAGAGAGTGCACTGGCTCCACTGGGGATGCAGTGCAGTGAGTCCAGAGAGTGCACTGGCACTACTGGGGATGCAGCGCAGTGAGTCCATAGACTCCATAGTGGTGCCACTTCCCTCTCTGGAGTCACTGCACTGCATCCCCAGTGGTGCCAGTGCACTCTCTGGACTCACTGCACTGCATCCCCAGTGGTGCCAGTGCAATCTCTGGACTCATTGCAGTGCATCCCCAGTGGTGCCAGTGCACTCTCTGGACTCACTGCACTGCATCCCCAAGGTGCCAGTTCACTCTCTGGACTCACTGCACTGCATCCCCAAGGTGCCAGAGCACTCTCTGGACTCACTGCACTGCAGCCCCAGTGGTGCCTGTGCACTCTCTGGACTCAATGCAGTGCATTCCGAGGAGTGTCAGTGCAGTCTCTGGACTCACTGCAATGCATCCCTAGTGTTGCCAGTGCACTCTCTGGACTCACTGCACTGCATCCCCACTGGTGCCAGCGCACTCTCTGGAGTCACTGCAGTGCATCCCCAGTCGTGCCAGTGCACTTTCTGGACTCACTGCAGTGCATCCCCAGTGGTGAGCCGTCCACTGGGGATGCAGACACAGGAGTGGGAGCGGCTGCCGCGGCTGGAGCGGCTGTCGCGGCTGGAGCAGTTGCCGTGGCTGGAGCGGCTGGAGCGGCTGCCGCGGATGGAGCGGCTGCCGCGGCTACCGCGGCAGGAGCGGCTGCCGCGGCTGGCGCGGCTGGAGCGGCTGCGGCGGCTGGAGCGGCTGGAGCGGCTGCCGAGGCCGGAGCGGCTGGAGCGGCTGCCGCGGCTGGAGCGGCTGGAGGGGCTGCCGAGGCTGGAGCGGCTGCCGACGCTGGAGCGGCTGGTGCGGCTGGAGCAGAGCAGTGAGTCCAGAGAGTGCACTGGCACCTTGGGGATGCAGTGCAGTGAGTCCAGAGAGTGCACTGGCACCACTGGCGATGCACTGCAGTGAGTCCAGAGAGTGCACTGGCACCACTGGGGATGCAGTGCAGTGACTCCAGAGAGTGCGCTGGCACCACTGGGGATGCAGTGCAGTGAGTCCAGAGAGTTCGCTGGCACCACTGGGGATGCAGGGCAGTGAGTCCAGAGAGTGCACTGTCACCACTTGGGATGCACTGCAGTGAGTCCAGAGAGTGCACTGGCACCACTGGGGATGCAGTGCAGTGAGTCCAGAGAGTGCACTGGCACCACTGGGGATACACTGCAGTGAGTCCAGAGAGTGCACTGGTACCACTGGGGATGCACTGCAGTGAGTCCAGAGAGTGCACTGGCACCACTGGGGATGCAGTGCAGTGAGTCCAGAGAGTGCACTGGCACCACTGGGGATGCAGTGCAGTGAGTCCAGAGAGTGCACTGGCACCACTCGGGATGCAGGGCAGTGAGTCCAGAGAGTGCACTGGCACCACTGGGGATGCAGTGCAGTGAATCCAGAGAGTGCACTGGCACCTCAGGGGATGCAGTGCAGTGAGCCCATAGAGTGCACTGGCACCACTGGGGATGCAGTGCAATGAGTCCAGAGAGTGCACTGGCACCAAAGGGGATGCACTGCAGTGAGTCCAGAGAGTGAACTGGCACCTTGGGTATGTAGTGCAGTGAGTCCAGAGAGTGCACTGGCACCATGGGGATGCAGTGCAGTGAGTCCAGAGAGTGCACTGGCACCACTGGGGATGCAGTGCAGTGACTCCACAGAGTGCACTGGCACCACTTTGGATGCAGTGCAGTGAGTCCACAGAGTGCACTGGCAACTTGGGTATGTAGTGCAGTGACTCCAGAGAGTGCACTGGCACCAAGGGGATGCAGTGCAGTGAGTCCAGAGAGTGCACTGGCACCACTGGGGATGCAGCGCAGTGACTCCAGAGAGTGCGCTGGCACCACTGGGGATGCAGTGCAGTGAGTCCATAGAGTGCACTGGCACCACTGGGGATGCAGTGCGGTGACTCCAGAGAGTGCACTGGCACCACTGGGGATGCAGGGCAGTGAGTCCAGAGAGTGCACAGGCACGTTGGGTATGTAGTGCAGTGAGTCCAGAGAGTGAACTGGCACCTCAGGGGATGCAGTGCATTGAGTCCAGAGAGTGCACTGGCACCACTGGGGATGCAGGGCAGTGAGTCCAGAGAGTGCACTGGCACCTCAGGGGATGCAGGGCAGTGAGTCCAGAGAGTGCACTGGCGCCACTGGGGATGCAGTGCAGTGAGTCCAGAGCGTGCACTGGCACCACTGGGGATGCACTGCAGTGAGTCCAGAGAGTGCGCTGGCACCACTGGGGATGCAGGGCAGTGAGTCCAGAGAGTGCACTGGCACCACTGAGGATGCAGTGCAGTGAGTCCAGAGAGTGCACTGGCACCTCAGGGGATGCAGTGCAGTGAGCCCATAGAGTGCACTGGCACCACTGGGGATGCAGTGCAGTGAGTCCAGAGAGTGCACTGGCACCACTGGGGATGCAGTGCGGTGAGTCCAGAGAGTGCACTTGCAACACTTGGGATGCAGTGCAGTGAGTCCACAGAGTGCACTGGCACCACAGGGGATGCACTGCAGTGAGTCCAGAGAGTGCACTGGCACCACTGGGGATGCAGTGCAGTGAGTCCAGAGAGTGCACTGGCACCACTGGGGATGCAGTGCAGTGAGTCCAGAGAGTGAACTGGCACCTTGGGTATGTAGTGCATTGAGTCCAGAGAGTGCACTGGCACCATGGGGATGCAGGGCAGTGAGTCCAGAGAGTGCACTGGCACCACTGGAGATGCAGTGCAGTGACTCCACAGAGTGCACTGGCACCACTGGGGATGCAGTGCAATGAGTCCAGAGAGTGCACTGGCACCAAAGGGGATGCAGTGCAGTGAGTCCATAGAGTGCGCTGGCACCAGTGGGGATGCAGTGCAGTGAGTCCAGAGAGTTCGCTGGCACCACTGGGGATGCAGTGCAGGGAATCCAGAGAGTGCACTGGCACCACTGGTGATGCAGTGCATTGAGTCCAGAGAGTGCACTGGCACCACTGGGGATGCAGTGCAGTGAGTCCACAGAGTGCACTGGCACCACTGGGGATGCAGTGCAGTGAGTCCACAGAGTGCACTGGCACCACTGGGGATGCACTGCAGTGAGTCCAGAGAGTGCACTGGCACCACTGGGGATGCAGTGCAGTGAGTCCACAGAGTGCACTGGCAACACTGGGGATGCACTGCAGTGAGTCCAGAGAGTGCACTAGCACCACTGGGGATGCAGTGCAGTGAGTCCAGAGAGTGCACTGGCACCACTGGGGATGCAGTGCAGTGACTCCAGAGAGTGCGCTGGCACCACTGGGGATGCAGTGCAGTGAGTCCAGAGAGTTCGCTGGCACCAGTGGGGATGCAGGGCAGTGAGTCCAGAGAGTGCACTGTCACCACTTGGGATGCACTGCAGTGAGTCCAGAGAGTGCACTGGCACCACTGGGGATGCAGTGCAGTGAGTCCAGAGAGTGCACTGGCACCACTGGGGATACACTGCAGTGAGTCCAGAGAGTGCACTGGAACCACTGGGGATGCACTGCAGTGAGTCCAGAGAGTGCACTGGAACCACTGGGGATGCAGTGCAGTGAGATCAGAGAGTGCACTGGCACCACTGGGGATGCAGTGCAGTGAGTCCAGAGAGTGCACTGGCACCACTCGGGATGCAGGGCAGTGAGTCCAGCGAGTGCACTGGCACCTTGAGTATGTAGTGCAGTGAGTCCAGAGAGTGCGCTGGCACCATGGGGATGCAGTGCAGTGAGTCCAGAGAGTGCACTGGCACCACTGGGGATGCAGTGCAGTGACTCCACAGAGTGCACTGGCACCACCGGGGATGCAGTGCAGTGAGTCCAGGGAGTGCACTGGCAACTTGGGTATGTAGTGCAGTGACTCCAGAGAGTGCACTGGCACCATGGGGATGCAGTGCAGTGAGTCCAGAGAGTGCACTGGCACCACTGGTGATGCAGTGCGGTGACTCCAGAGAGTGCACTGGCACCACTGGAGATGCAGTGCAGTGACTCCACAGAGTGCACTGGCACCACTGGGGATGCAGGGCAGTGAGTCCAGAGAGTGCACAGGCACGTTGGGTATGTAGTGCAGTGACTCCAGAGAGTGAACTGGCACCTTGGGTATGTAGTGCATTGAGTCCAGAGAGTGCACTGGCACCATGGGGATGCAGGGCAGTGAGTCCAGAGAGTGCACTGGCACCTCAGGGGATGCAGGGCAGTGAGTCCAGAGAGTGCACTGGCGCCACTGGGGATGCAGTGCAGTGAGTCCAGAGCGTGCACTGGCACCACTGGGGATGCACTGCAGTGAGTCCAGAGAGTGCACTGGCACCACTGGGGATGCAGTGCAGTGAGTCCAGAGAGTGCACTGGCACCTCAGGGGATGCAGTGCAGTGAGCCCATAGAGTGCACTGGCACCACTGGGGATGCAGTGCAGTGAGTCCAGAGAGTGCACTGGCACCACTGGGGATGCAGTGCAGTGAGTCCACAGAGTGCACTGGCACCACAGGGGATGCACTGCAGTGAGTCCAGAGAGTGCACTGGCACCACTGGGGATGCAGTGCAGTGAGTCCAGAGAGTGCACTGGCACCACTGGGGATGCAGTGCAGTGAGTCCAGAGAGTGAACTGGCACCACTGGGGATGCAGTGCGGTGAGTCCAGAGAGTGCACTTGCAACACTTGGGATGCAGTGCAGTGAGTCCACAGAGTGCACTGGCACCACAGGGGATGCACTGCAGTGAGTCCAGAGAGTGCACTGGCACCACTGGGGATGCAGTGCAGTGAGTCCAGAGAGTGCACTGGCACCACTGGGGATGCAGTGCAGTGAGTCCAGAGAGTGAACTGGCACCACTGGGGATGCAGTGCAGTGAGTCCAGAGAGTGAACTGGCACCACTGGGGATGCAGTGCAGTGAGTCCAGAGAGTGCACTGGCACCACTGAGGACGCACTGCAGTGAGTCCAGAGAGTGCACTGGCACCACTGGGGATGCACTGCAGTGAGTCCAGAGAGTGCACTGGCACCTCAGGGGATGCAGTGCAGTGAGCCCATAGAGTGCACTGGCACCACTGGGGATGCAGTGCAGTGAGTCCAGAGAGTGCACTGGCACCACTGGGGATGCAGTGCAGTGAGTCCAGAGAGTGCACTGGCACCACAGGGGATGCACTGCAGTGAGTCCACAGAGTGCACTGGCACCACTGGGGATGCAGTGCAGTGAGTCCAGAGAGTGCACTGGCACCACTGGGGATGCAGTGCAGTGAGTCCAGAGAGTGAACTGGCACCACTGGGGATGCAGTGCGGTGAGTCCAGAGAGTGCACTTGCAACACTTGGGATGCAGTGCAGTGAGTCCACAGAGTGCACTGGCACCACAGGGGATGCACTGCAGTGAGTCCAGAGAGTGCACTGGCACCACTGGGGATGCAGTGCAGTGAGTCCAGAGAGTGCACTGGCACCACTGGGGATGCAGTGCAGTGAGTCCAGAGAGTGAACTGGCACCACTGGGGATGCAGTGCAGTGAGTCCAGAGAGTGAACTGGCACCACTGGGGATGCAGTGCAGTGAGTCCAGAGAGTGCACTGGCACCACTGAGGACGCACTGCAGTGAGTCCAGAGAGTGCACTGGCACCACTGGGGATGCACTGCAGTGAGTCCAGAGAGTGCACTGGCACCACTGGAGATGCAGTGCAGTGACTCCACAGAGTGCACTGGCACCACTGGGGATGCAGGGCAGTGAGTCCAGAGAGTGCACTGGCACCACTGGGGATGCAGTGCAGTGAGTCCATAGAGTGCACTGGCACTACTTGGGATGCAGTGCAGTGAGTCCAGAGAGTGCACTGGCACCACTGGGGATGCAGTGCAGGGAATCCAGAGAGTGCACTGGCACCACTGGTGATGCAGTGCATTGAGTCCAGAGAGTGCACTAGCACCACTGGGGATGCAGTGCAGTGAGTCCACAGAGTGCACTGGCACCACTGGGGATGCAGTGCAGTGAGTCCACAGAGTGCACTGGCACCACTGGGGATGCACTGCAGTGAGTCCAGAGAGTGCACTGGCACCACTGGGGATGCACTGCAGTGAGTCCAGAGAGTGCGCTGGCACCACTGGGGTGCAGTGCAGTGAGTCCAGAGAGTTCGCTGGCACCACTGGGGATGCAGGGCAGTGAGTCCAGGGAGTGCACTGTCACCACTTGGGATGCACTGCAGTGAGTCCAGAGAGTGCACTGGCACCACTGGGGATGCAGTGCAGTGAGTCCAGAGAGTGCACTGGCACCACTGGGGATACACTGCAGTGAGTCCAGAGAGTGCACTGGTACCACTGGGGATGCACTGCAGTGAGTCCAGAGAGTGCACTGGCACCACTGGGGATGCAGTGCAGTGAGTCCAGAGAGTGCACTGGCACCACTGGGGATGCAGTGCAGTGAGTCCAGAGAGTGCACTGGCACCACTCGGGATGCAGGGCAGTGAGTCCAGAGAGTGCACTGGCACCACTGGGGATGCAGTGCAGTGAATCCAGAGAGTGCACTGGCACCTCAGGGGATGCAGTGCAGTGAGCCCATAGAGTGCACTGGCACCACTGGGGATGCAGTGCAATGAGTCCAGAGAGTGCACTGGCACCAAAGGGGATGCACTGCAGTGAGTCCAGAGAGTGAACTGGCACCTTGGGTATGTAGTGCAGTGAGTCCAGAGAGTGCACTGGCACCATGGGGATGCAGTGCAGTGAGTCCAGAGAGTGCACTGGCACCACTGGGGATGCAGTGCAGTGACTCCACAGAGTGCACTGGCACCACTGGGGATGCAGTGCAGTGAGTCCAGAGAGTGCACTGGCAACTTGGGTATGTAGTGCAGTGACTCCAGAGAGTGCACTGGCACCATGGGGATGCAGTGCAGTGAGTCCAGAGAGTGCACTAGCACCACTGGGGATGCAGCGCAGTGACTCCAGAGAGTGCGCTGGCACCACTGGGGATGCAGTGCAGTGAGTCCATAGAGTGCACTGGCACCACTGGGGATGCAGTGCGGTGACTCCAGAGAGTGCACTGGCACCACTGGGGATGCAGGGCAGTGAGTCCAGAGAGTGCACAGGCACGTTGAGTATGTAGTGCAGTGACTCCAGAGAGTGAACTGGCACCTTGGGTATGTAGTGCATTGAGTCCAGAGAGTGCACTGGCACCACTGGGGATGCAGGGCAGTGAGTCCAGAGAGTGCACTGGCACCTCAGGGGATGCAGGGCAGTGAGTCCAGAGAGTGCACTGGCGCCACTGGGGATGCAGTGCAGTGAGTCCAGAGCGTGCACTGGCACCACTGGGGATGCACTGCAGTGAGTCCAGAGAGTGCGCTGGCACCACTGGGGATGCAGTGCAGTGAGTCCATAGAGTGCACTGGCACCACTGAGGATGCAGTGCAGTGAGTCCAGAGAGTGCACTGGCACCTCAGGGGATGCAGTGCAGTGAGCCCATAGAGTGCACTGGCACCACTGGGGATGCAGTGCAGTGAGTCCAGAGAGTGCACTGGCACCACTGGGGATGCAGTGCGGTGAGTCCAGAGAGTGCACTTGCAACACTTGGGATGCAGTGCAGTGAGTCCACAGAGTGCACTGGCACCACAGGGGATGCACTGCAGTGAGTCCAGAGAGTGCACTGGCACCACTGGGGATGCAGTGCAGTGAGTCCAGAGAGTGCACTGGCACCACTGGGGATGCAGTGCAGTGAGTCCAGAGAGTGAACTGGCACCTTGGGTATGTAGTGCATTGAGTCCAGAGAGTGCACTGGCACCATGGGGATGCAGGGCAGTGAGTCCAGAGAGTGCACTGGCACCACTGGAGATGCAGTGCAGTGACTCCACAGAGTGCACTGGCACCACTGGGGATGCAGTGCAATGAGTCCAGAGAGTGCACTGGCACCAAAGGGGATGCAGTGCAGTGAGTCCATAGAGTGCGCTGGCACCAGTGGGGATGCAGTGCAGTGAGTCCAGAGAGTGCGCTGGCACCACTGGGGATGCAGTGCAGGGAATCCAGAGAGTGCACTGGCACCACTGGTGATGCAGTGCATTGAGTCCAGAGAGTGCACTGGCACCACTGGGGATGCAGTGCAGTGAGTCCACAGAGTGCACTGGCACCACTGGGGATGCAGTGCAGTGAGTCCACAGAGTGCACTGGCACCACTGGGGATGCACTGCAGTGAGTCCAGAGAGTGCACTGGCACCACTGGGGATGCAGTGCAGTGAGTCCACAGAGTGCACTGGCAACACTGGGGATGCACTGCAGTGAGTCCAGAGAGTGCACTAGCACCACTGGGGATGCAGTGCAGTGAGTCCAGAGAGTGCACTGGCACCACTGGGGATGCAGTGCAGTGACTCCAGAGAGTGCGCTGGCACCACTGGGGATGCAGTGCAGTGAGTCCAGAGAGTTCGCTGGCACCACTGGGGATGCAGGGCAGTGAGTCCAGAGAGTGCACTGTCACCACTTGGGATGCACTGCAGTGAGTCCAGAGAGTGCACTGGCACCACTGGGGATGCAGTGCAGTGAGTCCAGAGAGTGCACTGGCACCACTGGGGATACACTGCAGTGAGTCCAGAGAGTGCACTGGTACCACTGGGGATGCACTGCAGTGAGTCCAGAGAGTGCACTGGAACCACTGGGGATGCAGTGCAGTGAGATCGGAGAGTGCACTGGCACCACTGGGGATGCAGTGCAGTGAGTCCAGAGAGTGCACTGGCACCACTCGGGATGCAGGGCAGTGAGTCCAGCGAGTGCACTGGCACCTTGAGTATGTAGTGCAGTGAGTCCAGAGAGTGCGCTGGCACCATGGGGATGCAGTGCAGTGAGTCCAGAGAGTGCACTGGCACCACTGGGGATGCAGTGCAGTGACTCCACAGAGTGCACTGGCACCACCGGGGATGCAGTGCAGTGAGTCCATAGAGTGCACTGGCACCACTGGTGATGCAGTGCGGTGACTCCAGAGAGTGCACTGGCACCACTGGAGATGCAGTGCAGTGACTCCACAGAGTGCACTGGCACCACTGGGGATGCAGGGCAGTGAGTCCAGAGAGTGCACAGGCACGTTGGGTATGTAGTGCAGTGACTCCAGAGAGTGAACTGGCACCTTGGGTATGTAGTGCATTGAGTCCAGAGAGTGCACTGGCACCATGGGGATGCAGGGCAGTGAGTCCAGAGAGTGCACTGGCACCTCAGGGGATGCAGGGCAGTGAGTCCAGAGAGTGCACTGGCGCCACTGGGGATGCAGTGCAGTGAGTCCAGAGCGTGCACTGGCACCACTGGGGATGCACTGCAGTGAGTCCAGAGAGTGCACTGGCACCACTGAGGATGCAGTGCAGTGAGTCCAGAGAGTGCACTGGCACCACTGGGGATGCAGTGCAGTGAGTCCAGAGAGTGAACTGGCACCTTGGGTATGTAGTGCATTGAGTCCAGAGAGTGCACTGGCACCATGGGGATGCAGGGCAGTGAGTCCAGAGAGTGCACTGGCACCACTGGAGATGCAGTGCAGTGACTCCACAGAGTGCACTGGCACCACTGGGGATGCAGTGCAATGAGTCCAGAGAGTGCACTGGCACCAAAGGGGATGCAGTGCAGTGAGTCCATAGAGTGCGCTGGCACCAGTGGGGATGCAGTGCAGTGAGTCCAGAGAGTTCGCTGGCACCACTGGGGATGCAGTGCAGGGAATCCAGAGAGTGCACTGGCACCACTGGTGATGCAGTGCATTGAGTCCAGAGAGTGCACTGGCACCACTGGGGATGCAGTGCAGTGAGTCCAGAGAGTGCACTGGCACCACTCGGGATGCAGGGCAGTGAGTCCAGCGAGTGCACTGGCACCTTGAGTATGTAGTGCAGTGAGTCCAGAGAGTGCGCTGGCACCATGGGGATGCAGTGCAGTGAGTCCAGAGAGTGCACTGGCACCACTGGGGATGCAGTGCAGTGACTCCACAGAGTGCACTGGCACCACCGGGGATGCAGTGCAGTGAGTCCAGAGAGTGCACTGGCAACTTGGGTATGTAGTGCAGTGACTCCAGAGAGTGCACTGGCACCATGGGGATGCAGTGCAGTGAGTCCAGAGAGTGCACTGGCACCACTGGGGATGCAGCGCAGTGACTCCAGAGAGTGCGCTGGCACCACTGGGGATGCAGTGCAGTGAGTCCATAGAGTGCACTGGCACCACTGGTGATGCAGTGCGGTGACTCCAGAGAGTGCACTGGCACCACTGGAGATGCAGTGCAGTGACTCCACAGAGTGCACTGGCACCACTGGGGATGCAGGGCAGTGAGTCCAGAGAGTGCACAGGCACGTTGGGTATGTAGTGCAGTGACTCCAGAGAGTGAACTGGCACCTTGGGTATGTAGTGCATTGAGTCCAGAGAGTGCACTGGCACCATGGGGATGCAGGGCAGTGAGTCCAGAGAGTGCACTGGCACCTCAGGGGATGCAGGGCAGTGAGTCCAGAGAGTGCACTGGCGCCACTGGGGATGCAGTGCAGTGAGTCCAGAGCGTGCACTGGCACCACTGGGGATGCACTGCAGTGAGTCCAGAGAGTGCACTGGCACCACTGAGGATGCAGTGCAGTGAGTCCAGAGAGTGCACTGGCACCTCAGGGGATGCAGTGCAGTGAGCCCATAGAGTGCACTGGCACCACTGGGGATGCAGTGCAGTGAGTCCAGAGAGTGCACTGGCACCACTGGGGATGCAGTGCAGTGAGTCCAGAGAGTGCACTGGCACCACTGGGGATGCAGTGCAGTGAGTCCAGAGAGTGCACTGGCACCACTGGGGATGCAGTGCAGTGAGTCCAGAGAGTGAACTGGCACCACTGGGGATGCAGTGCAGTGAGTCCAGAGAGTGAACTGGCACCACTGGGGATGCAGTGCAGTGAGTCCAGAGAGTGCACTGGCACCACTGAGGACGCACTGCAGTGAGTCCAGAGAGTGCACTGGCACCACTGGGGATGCACTGCAGTGAGTCCAGAGAGTGCACTGGCACCACTGGAGATGCAGTGCAGTGACTCCACAGAGTGCACTGGCACCACTGGGGATGCAGGGCAGTGAGTCCAGAGAGTGCACTGGCACCACTGGGGATGCAGTGCAGTGAGTCCATAGAGTGCACTGGCACTACTTGGGATGCAGTGCAGTGAGTCCAGAGAGTGCACTGGCACCACTGGGGATGCAGTGCAGGGAATCCAGAGAGTGCACTGGCACCACTGGTGATGCAGTGCATTGAGTCCAGAGAGTGCACTAGCACCACTGGGGATGCAGTGCAGTGAGTCCACAGAGTGCACTGGCACCACTGGGGATGCACTGCAGTGAGTCCAGAGAGTGCACTGGCACCACTGGGGATGCACTGCAGTGAGTCCAGAGAGTGCACTAGCACCACTGGGGGTGCAGTGCAGTGAGTCCAGAGAGTGCACTGGCACCACTGGGGATGCAGTGCAGTGACTCCAGAGAGTGCGCTGGCACCACTGGGGATGCAGTGCAGTGAGTCCAGAGAGTTCGCTGGCACCACTGGGGATGCAGGGCAGTGAGTCCAGGGAGTGCACTGTCACCACTTGGGATGCACTGCAGTGAGTCCAGAGAGTGCACTGGCACCACTGGGGATGCAGTGCAGTGAGTCCAGAGAGTGCACTGGCACCACTGGGGATACACTGCAGTGAGTCCAGAGAGTGCACTGGTACCACTGGGGATGCACTGCAGTGAGTCCAGAGAGTGCACTGGAACCACTGGGGATGCAGTGCAGTGAGATCAGAGAGTGCACTGGCACCACTGGGGATGCAGTGCAGTGAGTCCAGAGAGTGCACTGGCACCACTCGGGATGCAGGGCAGTGAGTCCAGCGAGTGCACTGGCACCACTGGGGATGCAGTGCAATGAGTCCAGAGAGTGCACTGGCACCAAAGGGGATGCACTGCAGTGAGTCCAGAGAGTGAACTGGCACCTTGGGTATGTAGTGCAGTGAGTCCAGAGAGTGCACTGGCACCACTGGGGATGCAGTGCAGTGACTCCACAGAGTGCACTGGCACCACTGGGGATGCAGTGCAGTGAGTCCAGAGAGTGCACTGGCAACTTGGGTATGTAGTGCAGTGACTCCAGAGAGTGCACTGGCACCATGGGGATGCAGTGCAGTGAGTCCAGAGAGTGCACTGGCACCACTGGGGATGCAGCGCAGTGACTCCAGAGAGTGCGCTGGCACCACTGGGGATGCAGTGCAGTGAGTCCATAGAGTGCACTGGCACCACTGGGGATGCAGTGCGGTGACTCCAGAGAGTGCACTGGCACCACTGGAGATGCAGTGCAGTGACTCCACAGAGTGCACTGGCACCACTGGGGATGCAGGGCAGTGAGTCCAGAGAGTGCACAGGCACGTTGGGTATGTAGTGCAGTGACTCCAGAGAGTGAACTGGCACCTTGGGTATGTAGTGCATTGAGTCCAGAGAGTGCACTGGCACCATGGGGATGCAGGGCAGTGAGTCCAGAGAGTGCACTGGCACCTCAGGGGATGCAGGGCAGTGAGTCCAGAGAGTGCACTGGCGCCACTGGGGATGCAGTGCAGTGAGTCCAGAGCGTGCACTGGCACCACTTGGGATGCAGTGCAGTGAGTCCACAGAGTGCACTGGCACCACAGGGGATGCAGTGCAGTGAGTCCATAGAGTGCACTGGCACCACTGGGGATGCAGTGCAGTGAGTCCAGAGAGTGCACTGGCACCACTGAGGATGCAGTGCAGTGAGTCCAGAGAGTGCACTGGCACCTCAGGGGATGCAGTGCAGTGAGCCCATAGAGTGCACTGGCACCACTGGGGATGCAGTGCAGTGAGTCCAGAGAGTGCACTGGCACCACTGGGGATGCAGTGCAGTGAGTCCAGAGAGTGAACTGGCACCTTGGGTATGTAGTGCATTGAGTCCAGAGAGTGCACTGGCACCATGGGGATGCAGGGCAGTGAGTCCAGAGAGTGCGCTGGCACCACTGGGGATGAAGTGCAGTGAGTCCAGAGAGTGCACTGGCACCACTGAGGACGCACTGCAGTGAGTCCAGAGAGTGCACTGGCACCACTGGGGATGCACTGCAGTGAGTCCAGAGAGTGCACTGGCACCACTGGAGATGCAGTGCAGTGACTCCACAGAGTGCACTGGCACCACTGGGGATGCAGGGCAGTGAGTCCAGAGAGTGCACTGGCACCACTGGGGATGCAGTGCAGTGAGTCCATAGAGTGCACTGGCACTACTTGGGATGCAGTGCAGTGAGTCCAGAGAGTGCACTGGCACCACTGGGGATGCAGTGCAGGGAATCCAGAGAGTGCACTGGCACCACTGGTGATGCAGTGCATTGAGTCCAGAGAGTGCACTGGCACCACTGGGGATGCAGTGCAGTGAGTCCACAGAGTGCACTGGCACCACTGGGGATGCACTGCATTGAGTCCAGAGAGTGCACTGGCACCACTGGGGATGCAGTGCAGTGAATCCAGAGAGTGCACTGGCAACACTGGGGATGCACTGCAGTGAGTCCAGAGAGTGCACTAGCACCACTGGGGATGCAGTGCAGTGAGTCCAGAGAGTGCACTGGCACCACTGGGGATGCAGTGCAGTGAGTCCAGAGAGTGCACTGGCACCTCAGGGGATGCAGTGCAGTGAGCCCAGAGAGTGCACTGGCACCACTGGGGATGCAGTGCAGTGAGTCCAGAGAGTGCACTGGCACCACTGGGGATGCAGTGCAGTGAGTCCAGAGAGTGAACTGGCACCTTGGGTATGTAGTGCATTGAGTCCAGAGAGTGCACTGGCACCATGGGGATGCAGGGCAGTGAGTCCAGAGAGTGCGCTGGCACCACTGGGGATGAAGTGCAGTGAGTCCAGAGAGTGCACTGGCACCACTGAGGACGCACTGCAGTGAGTCCAGAGAGTGCACTGGCACCACTGGGGATGCACTGCAGTGAGTCCAGAGAGTGCACTGGCACCACTGGAGATGCAGTGCAGTGACTCCACAGAGTGCACTGGCACCACTGGGGATGCAGGGCAGTGAGTCCAGAGAGTGCACTGGCACCACTGGGGATGCAGTGCAGTGAGTCCATAGAGTGCACTGGCACTACTTGGGATGCAGTGCAGTGAGTCCAGAGAGTGCACTGGCACCACTGGGGATGCAGTGCAGGGAATCCAGAGAGTGCACTGGCACCACTGGTGATGCAGTGCATTGAGTCCAGAGAGTGCACTGGCACCACTGGGGATGCAGTGCAGTGAGTCCACAGAGTGCACTGGCACCACTGGGGATGCACTGCATTGAGTCCAGAGAGTGCACTGGCACCACTGGGGATGCAGTGCAGTGAATCCAGAGAGTGCACTGGCAACACTGGGGATGCACTGCAGTGAGTCCAGAGAGTGCACTAGCACCACTGGGGATGCAGTGCAGTGAGTCCAGAGAGTGCACTGGCACCACTGGGGATGCAGTGCAGTGAGTCCAGAGAGTGCGCTGGCACCACTGGGGATGCAGTGCAGTGAGTCCAGAGAGTGCACTGGCACCACTGGGGATACACTGCTGTGAGTCCAGAGAGTGCACTGGCACCGCTGGGAATGCACTGCAGTGAGTCCAGAGAGTGCACTGGCACCACTGGGGATGCAGTGCAGTGAGTCCAGAGAGTGCACTGGCACCACTGGGGATGCAGTGGAGTGAGTCCAGAGAGTGCACTGGCACCACTGGGGATGCAGTGCAGGGAATCCAGAGAGTGCACTGGCACCACTGGGGATGCAGTGCAGTGAGTCCAGAGAGTGCACTGGCACCACTGGGGATGCAGTGCAGTGAATCCAGAGAGTGCACTGTCACCGCTGGGGATTCACTGCAGTGACTCCAGAGAGTGCACTGTCACCGCTGGGGATTCACTGCAGTGACTCCAGAGAGTGCACTGGCACCGCTGGGGATTCACTGCAGTGAGTGCAGAGAGGGCACTGGCACCACTGGGAATGCACTGCAGTGAGTCCAGAGAGTGCACTGGCACCACTGGGGACTGTTTTGCAAAGAAAAGCGTTTTATTGTTGCTATTCACAGCTTCCATTATTCACAGGTTTTTGAATGCTAACATTGCTCAGGAAAAGATCTGATATTTGTAGGGGTACCGTCATTCCTAGTTATTTGTTTTTACATTGTCCTTGCATTTATTACCATATAATTTCAAGTCTACGTTTGTGGTTTAAGTTATAATAAGGAAAAAAGCAGTAGTTGAAGTAGTCAGGTTAAAGATTATAGATGGAGAGGAACTTGGCTTTAGATACTAAAAACAGGATGGCAGTTAGACTTGCCTTAGAAAAATTAAAATGGTTGACTAAACTTTTTTTCCCAAAACGTTGTGCTGACCAGCCAATTTGAATTTGGCGGTATTAAAGCTGTCTGCAATAAGTTTTTCTGTTTTGGATTGTAGCTAGTTCCTCTAGGTGCTCCCGCAGAATAGTATTTTTACTATACCTATATATACTTTATATATTTACTATACCTATATATACCTAATGCCTTTCTTAGAAACAAACAAAATCTCTTTTTAAATATAACTTTCTTGCAGTTGTTAATGATGGAATTGCTCCGCCACAAAGGATTCTTTTTCCACCTGAGAAGATACGTATGGATTGGCAAGAAACACAAAGTGTTGGAGTTGGCCTGTACAATCTTGGCAACACACGTTTTCTTAATGCTACTCTACAGTGTTTGACCTACACCCCCCCACTTGCCAATTACATGCTTTATCTTGAGCACAGCCAGTCATGTGAGTACTTTCTAACAGTATTTTAAATCTGTTGGATAGCTCTGAAGGTGAAAGAACAGCAGTGATTCTGTGAGAAAAAGTTACTTGCCTGATTTTACCTGTAGAAGCTGGCTTTGAGCATTGTATTAGCAGTGGGCTCAGAATAGCATATGGAGTGCGTTTAATGCACCATGTGTGTTTTTTGTTTGTTTTTTTAAAAGGATCTTTTCTTGCTTCATGGGAATAATGAAGTGCATTGGACAGGAATGCATTTAATGAACATTTGGCATTTGGGCTATTTGGGCTTCCTGCTGCTAGAAAGGCAATAAAATTTAGGATGTTGGCATCATAGGTCTTTAGTCTTCACAGCCTAGGTTCCATAATGCACTACAATAAATGGTCTGTTCGTTGTTGAACCAATTAAAAAAACAAACAAACAAAAAAAAAACCTAGAAAGCAATATGAGCTGTTATGAACATGACTAGATTTTTTTGTGGGACTGTATTAAAATCTAGACTGATTTTGTTCTAAATAAAATGTTGTACTATAAACTAAATGTTGTACTAAACGTGTATGCTTTTTAGGCTGGTACCTTTGTATCGATACCTAGAAATTTAACTGTTTTCTTCCTGTATATAGAAATTGTTTCAGTTAAGAATCCTGTTGAAAAAAGGAGGGCAGAAGTACTATTACATACATTACTTTAGTTTTTCCTTTCTCCCAAAGGACTCGTAGCTCTGTATCATGAAGCTCACCTGACAGCACTGTGCTGAAAATAACCCACATTCTCTTAATGCTGTATCATCAATGTCAAATATTCTTTCCTCATATATTTTGCAGCCTGTGGAGTTCACATTCCTGTCAGCCTTCACAAACGTGACTTTGCAGTAGTCTTTTAGATTTCTCATCACAAAATGCACTTGAACACAAGCTTAATGGATATTTTTATTCTATAAAGTTGTGTGAAATGAAATGTTACGAGACTGTTGGGACAAGGAGAGTGGATACTGTATCTATAGTTTAAATGTTACTTATATGTTTGTTTGTAGTTATGTCTGTTTCGCTAGACTGGGATGCTTTCTTCTTTCACTCTTCAGGTCGTGAACAAGATTTTTGCATGATGTGCACGATGGAGACTCACATTAACCAGGCCCTGCGTTGCACTGTTGATGCTATCGAGCCTACGCGTGTTATCAATAACCTCAGTCGTAAGTGGCTTCAGATGTGTTTCTTTTTCAGTATCTTGTAATCTTCAAATAATTATTTGATGTGTATAAATGGTTTTAACACTATAAAGAAGAGAGATTTTAGAAATACGAGAATTATTTCATTTTTAAATGAGGTAAATACTATCATCTTCTTATTTAGGAATAGGACAACATTTCCATTTTGGCAGTCAAGAAGACGCACACGAGTTCTTGCGCTATACTGTCGATGCTATGCAGGAAGCGTGCTTGAATGGAAGCACCAAGTCAGCATAAACAAATTCACTTTTATACGTTCTCTAGCACCTTGTAGTCCTTTATTTACTATCAAAACTGAAAGTCTACGTCATCCTTGGTTTTCATAAAACTCTTTGAAGAGTTAACTGTGTGCCTTAAATCTTCTGAGGTCTGATTATAATTTATTTCCAGATTGGACAGATCTTCTCAAGCTACCACCATCATTCATCAAATATTTGGAGGATTTCTAAGATCAAGAGGTACTTTTAAAAATATTCCTGTCCTTAGAACTGATCTGTGTCTTTTGTCGGTAGTAAAGCAGTCTGCAGCTTGTCTAAAGTAGTATCTATCGACAACTTGAATTTGGACATTTAGTCTCCTCCACGTATTGTTAAGCATTTATATTTTGCTTCCACTGAAGTGCTTGAATTGCAAAGCAGTTTCGGATACATATGAGGCATTTCTTGATATCACTTTGGATATAAAGGTAGGATGTTTTGTAAATATAATTCATGATGTTTAAGTACATGTATAATTTTCTAAATTAAACTTGTTTAACTTAAAAAACCAAACCACATACAATGTTAAAATATAAGAGCTTAAGAGAGCAGATGGAAGCATCTGCCTCGAGGGCAGGTGAGTTGGCAGAGTAAGGGAGCAGATGAGAGTACCTGTCCTAGCTGTGCTGTGGCTTTGGATGCTGCCGCGGCCTATGCTTTTCTTTTTCTTTCGCAGGTGCCTTGCACAGACTCAGAGGGGCCAAGCTGCACTCTGAAGAGCAGCACGAGAAGGGCAGGCTGGTCGTGAGTGGGGTTGGAGCGGAATGGCCAAGTTGCGCAAGGTGACTGCGAAGGGTATCCATTTTGCTTTTCAGGTGTCATGGCAGGCTCTACACAGAAGTGGCTGAGGATTTGAGAAGAGGTTACAGAGCATCAAGGAGCAGCACGTGCAGTGACGGTTTCCAAACGGTATGGTTGCTTTCTCTTCTGTTCATCAGGTGCCACAGGCAAGGTGGGCTGTGACGTTAGTCTTTAGAATCGGAGCTAAGCAGGTCACTAGAATGCCACAGGGCATCTGAGAAGGGTGTTTTAACAGAAAAAGCTTGTCTGGCATGGCAGTGCCTGATGGCAGCGTGTTTCCACAGGTGAAGAGGTGCCTGAAGCCCCATCCTGTCTAGCCTGCGCACACCTCGCTGAGAATGAAAGCCGCTTTCCAGTAATTCAGAAAGCCAAGTTACATCTCGGCCTCGAGCATCTGGGGCCTGTGCTTTTGGGCCTGTCTGTAGCATTTGGCACTTGCATTAATACTTTCTTGGCATATATTTAGGCTTTTGGGGCCAGTGTCTTGGGGGGGTGTGGAGCTGCTTGTACACCTTTGGGGCTTGCATCTGGGGGGGGGGGGGGGGGTTGGGAGTTGCTTGTACACCTTTGGGGACTGTGGCTGGGGGGGGGGGGGTCAGGGCCTGCATCTGGGGGGGTTGGAAGCTGCTCCTACAATGTAGGGATCTGTATCTGTGGGGGTTGGGAGCTGCTTGTACACAGTATGGGCTTGCGTTTGGGGGCAGGTGTTGGGAGCTGCTTGTACAATGTAGGGATCTGCATCTGGAGGGGGTTGGGAGCTGCTTGTACACCTTTGGGGCTTGCATCTGGAGGGGGTTGGGGCCTGCCTCTGGGGGGGTGGTTGTGAGCTGCTTGTATACTGTAGGGGCCTGCTTGTACACCTTTGGTGGGGCCTGCGTCTGGGGGGGGGGTGGGAGCTGCTTGTACACTGTTAGGGCCTGCCTTGCGGGGGGGGGTGGGAGCTGCTTTTACACTGTAGGGGTCTGGGTCTTGGGGGGTTGGGGCTGTTTGTACACCTTTGGGGTGTGCCTCTGGGGAGGGTGGGGAGTTGCTTGGACACCTTTGGGGCCTGTGTCTGGGGGGGGTTGGGGCCTGTGCTGGGGGGGTTGGGAGCTGCTTGTACACTCTAGGGTCTTCTGGCGGGCTTTGGAGCCTCCCTTTGAGGGGGACATTTGGGAGCTGGTTGTACACCTTTGGGGCCAGAGTCTGGGGCGTGGGGGCTGGGGCTGGGGCCTGCATCTGGGTGGGGTGGGGTCCAGTTCATGGGGGGGGGTTGGGAGCTGCTTGTGGACAGTTGGGGTCTGCATCCGGGTGTGGTTGGGGCCTGCTTGTAGACTTCTGCAGCCTGCGTCTGGTGTTTGGGGGCTTTTCTGTAGCGTTTGGGGCTTGCATTTTGGCTTTGGGATGTGTCTTGAGCTTCTGGGGCCTAGCTGTAGTGCTTGGGGCCTGCGTCTGGGGCTTTTCTGTAGCATTTTGGTCACGTGTTTGTGATTTGGGGTGTGTATCCAGGGTTTTGCCTTTTTTGTAGTTTTCAGCTATGTGTCAGTTTCTTTGTCAGTTGCCTGGGGTTAGGGGCAGTTTGGGGTTTGGATCATTAGTCAGTGTCATTAGCGTTGGGGGGTTGATATGAAGGGTTAGGGTTGTGGTTAGAGTTGTTAGGGTTAAAGGGAATAAGGATTTTAGGGTAAGGGGATCAAGGTTGTGGGAATAAAAATGTTTTTGCACAGAGTTACATCGTTTAGAGGGAAGGAAGGTGGTACTGAGATATGCTTGCAGTGATAAGAAAGCTTCACAGACAACCTTGTAAAATGCAGACAACCAGAATCCTTAGAGCAATTGGGTGGAAATCACGGTGTAAGAAACATTACCACCTCAAAGAGGAAAACAGTCAAGAAAAAAAGAAAATTGACTTGTAACAGGCCAGCAGCTGTGTATTTTCTGTGAAGAACCAGATAGATTGTGAACCTGGATTACCCGGTCAATTGGGAAACTGGGGAGGGTCCTGGTCACCGAGAGGGAAAAAAAAATTTATATAAACTGTGTTAAACTGTATAAACTAGTACGTGGCTTGTGGGACACCTGCCATTGCACTCATGAATAAAAATGCTACCTCACTGAGATCCTTGCCTGAGCCTATGTTATTAGTACAAAAATTATTATTAGCAAAAAACGCCCAGTGCCGGAAGACTACATCTCCCGGCATGCTCTGGGAAAACAATATGGCCTCCCGGAAGCCCAGTGCCGGAAGACTACATCTCCCAGCATGTTCTAGGAAAAAAACATGGCCTCCCGGAAGCCCAGTGTCCGAGAACTACATCTCCCGGCATGCCCTGGGAAAACAATATGGCCTCCCGGAAGTCCAGTGCCGGAAAACTACATCTCCCGGCATGCTCTGGGAAAACAACATGGCTTCCCGGAAGCCCAGTGCCCCCGAGTACTACATACCCCGGCATGCTCTGGGAAACCAATATGGCCTCCCGGAAGCCCAGTGCCGGAAGACTACATCTCCCGGCATTCCCCGGACTCCCAATATGGCTGCCCGGTAAGCGGCTTCTCGAGAACTGCACCTCCCGACATGCTCTGGGAAGGCAACATGGCCTCCCGGAAACCCAGTTCCCAAGAACTACATTTCCCAGCACTCCCCGGAAAATTGAGCCTCGCAGTTTGCCGTAGGACGCCACGTTTTTTGCTCTGTTACATTCCCCGTTCCATTTTGTGTTTATGGAGGTTTTCCCGCCGTTTTGGGGTTTTCCCCTCAATTTCGGGTTTTCACCTCTCCATTTCAGGGTTCTTCCCCACAATTTTCGGTTCCTTTCCCTAATTTGGTGCTTCGCCCCCCCAGTTTTGGGGTTCCCCCTCCATTTTGGGGATTCCCCCCCCCCTTCCAATCCCCCCACAATTTTGGGGTCCCCCACCATCTTTTTTAGGCCTGCCACCCTAATATTAAGGTTCTTTCCCCCAATGTTGGGGTTCTCACCACATTTTTGAGGTTCCATCCCTTAATTTGGGGCTTCACTCCCCGACATCTGGGGCTTTAACCCCAATTTTGAGGGTCCCCCCGAATTTTGGGGACTCCTCCCCAGTTCTTGGGGGGTCCACATTCAATTCTGGAATTTCACGCTTCCATTTTAAGTGTTCTTCCCCCCAATTTGGGGGTTCACCCACCCAATCTTGGGGGTTCCTCCCCTAATTTGGGGGGACCTGACCACTTTTGGGGGTCCCCCCCAATTTTAGAGTCCCCCACCCTCCTTTTTTCGGGTTTCCCCCAATATTAATAGTTCTTCTGCCCAATTTTGGGGGACCCCACAACTTTGAGGTTCCTTCCCCTAACTTGGGGCTTCAACCCTTCAATTTTGGGGGTCTCCCACCCTCTTAATTTGGCCTTCCGCCCTAATATTAGGCCTAACCCCTAACCCTACGGCACCCACGCATCTAACCCTAACCCCCACCCCAAAAAACTCTAGAAACCCTAACCCTAAAAACCCTTTCAGCCCTAACCCAATAAAATTTACCACACTAAAGCCCTGAAGACCTACGCCTAAAACCCCTAACCCTAAAAATTAAGACCCTCTAAACCCTAACCCAAAAAATTAAGACTCTCAAGGCCCTAACCCTGGAGCCCCTAACCTTAAAAACAAACAAAAATTGAGACCTTAAACCCCTAACCCTAAATACCTTACCATAAATAAAACCCTATGACCCTAACCCCTAAAAACCCTATCTACACTAAAACCCCAAAAAACTTTAAAACCTTAACACACTAACCCCCAGACCCTAACCCTTTAACTCCAACCCTAACAACCTTAAAATCCTAACCCTAAACCCTGGAAACCCTAACCCTGAAACCCAACCCTAGTGCCTTAGCCCTGAAACCTTAAAACCCTAACACCTTGTTAAAAACACTCTGTAACTAATAACATAGGCTCAGGCAAGGATCTCAGTGAGGTAGCATTTTTATTCACGAGTGCAATGGCAGGTGTCCCACAAGCCACGTACTAGTTCCATAACACAGTTTATATAAATTTTTTTTTCCCTCTCGGTGACCAGGACCCTCCCCAGTTTCCCAATTGACCGGGTAATCCAGGTTCACAATCTATCTGGTTCTTCACAGAAAATACACAGCTGCTGGCCTGTTACAAGTCAATTTTCTTTTTTTCTTGACTGTTTTCCTCTTTGAGGTGGTAATGTTTCTTACACCGTGATTTCCACCCAATTGCTCTAAGGATTCTGGTTGTCTGCATTTTACAAGGTTGTCTGTGAAGCTTTCTTATCACTGCAAGCATATCTCAGTACCACCTTCCTTCCCTCTAAACGATGTAACTCTGTGCAAAAACATTTTTATTCCCACAACCTTGATCCCCTTACCCTAAAATCCTTATTCCCTTTAACCCTAACAACTCTAACCACAACCCTAACCCTTCATATCAACCCCCCAACGCTAATGACACTGACTAATGATCCAAACCCCAAACTGCCCCTAACCCCAGGCAACTGACAAAGAAACTGACACATAGCTGAAAACTACAAAAAAGGCAAAACCCTGGATACACACCCCAAATCACAAACACGTGACCAAAATGCTACAGAAAAGCCCCAGACGCAGGCCCCAAGCACTACAGCTAGGCCCCAGAAGCTCAAGACACATCCCAAAGCCAAAATGCAAGCCCCAAACGCTACAGAAAAGCCCCCAAACACCAGACGCAGGCTGCAGAAGTCTACAAGCAGGCCCCAACCACACCCGGATGCAGACCCCAACTGTCCACAAGCAGCTCCCAACCCCCCCCCATGAACTGGACCCCACCCCACCCAGATGCAGGCCCCAGCCCCAGCCCCCACGCCCCAGACTCTGGCCCCAAAGGTGTACAACCAGCTCCCAAATGTCCCCCTCAAAGGGAGGCTCCAAAGCCCGCCAGAAGACCCTAGAGTGTACAAGCAGCTCCCAACCCCCCCAGCACAGGCCCCAACCCCCCCCAGACACAGGCCCCAAAGGTGTCCAAGCAACTCCCCACCCTCCCCAGAGGCACACCCCAAAGGTGTACAAACAGCCCCAACCCCCCAAGACCCAGACCCCTACAGTGTAAAAGCAGCTCCCACCCCCCCCCGCAAGGCAGGCCCTAACAGTGTACAAGCAGCTCCCACCCCCCCCCCAGACGCAGGCCCCACCAAAGGTGTACAAGCAGGCCCCTACAGTATACAAGCAGCTCACAACCACCCCCCCAGAGGCAGGCCCCAACCCCCTCCAGATGCAAGCCCCAAAGGTGTACAAGCAGCTCCCAACCCCCTCCAGATGCAGATCCCTACATTGTACAAGCAGCTCCCAACACCTGCCCCCAAACGCAAGCCCATACTGTGTACAAGCAGCTCCCAACCCCCACAGATACAGATCCCTACATTGTAGGAGCAGCTTCCAACCCCCCCAGATGCAGGCCCTGACCCCCCCCCCCCAGCCACAGTCCCCAAAGGTGTACAAGCAACTCCCAACCCCCCCCCCCCCCCCCCAGATGCAAGCCCCAAAGGTGTACAAGCAGCTCCACACCCCCCCAAGACACTGGCCCCAAAAGCCTAAATATATGCCAAGAAAGTATTAATGCAAGTGCCAAATGCTACAGACAGGCCCAAAAGCACAGGCCCCAGATGCTCGAGGCCGAGATGTAACTTGGCTTTCTGAATTACTGGAAAGCGGCTTTCATTCTCAGCGAGGTGTGCGCAGGCTAGACAGGATGGGGCTTCAGGCACCTCTTCACCTGTGGAAACACGCTGCCATCAGGCACTGCCATGCCAGACAAGCTTTTTCTGTTAAAACACCCTTCTCAGATGCCCTGTGGCATTCTAGTGACCTGCTTAGCTCCGATTCTAAAGACTAACGTCACAGCCCACCTTGCCTGTGGCACCTGATGAACAGAAGAGAAAGCAACCATACCGTTTGGAAACCGTCACTGCACGTGCTGCTCCTTGATGCTCTGTAACCTCTTCTCAAATCCTCAGCCACTTCTGTGTAGAGCCTGCCATGACACCTGAAAAGCAAAATGGATACCCTTCGCAGTCACCTTGCGCAACTTGGCCATTCCGCTCCAACCCCACTCACGACCAGCCTGCCCTTCTCGTGCTGCTCTTCAGAGTGCAGCTTGGCCCCTCTGAGTCTGTGCAAGGCACCTGCGAAAGAAAAAGAAAAGCATAGGCCGCGGCAGCATCCAAAGCCACAGCACAGCTAGGACAGGTACTCTCATCTGCTCCCTTACTCTGCCAACTCACCTGCCCTCGAGGCAGATGCTTCCATCTGCTCTCTTAAGCTCTTATATTTTAACATTGTATGTGGTTTGGTTTTTTAAGTTAAACAAGTTTAATTTAGAAAATTATACATGTACTTAAACATCATGAATTATATTTACAAAACATCCTACCTTTATATCCAAAGTGATATCAAGAAATGCCTCATATGTATCCGAAACTGCTTTGCAATTCAAGCACTTCAGTGGAAGCAAAATATAAATGCTTAACAATACGTGGAGGAGACTAACTGTCCAAATTCAAGTTGTCGATAGATACTACTTTAGACAAGCTGCAGACTGCTTTACTACCGACAAAAGACACAGATCAGTTCTAAGGACAGGAATATTTTTAAAAGTACCTCTTGATCTTAGAAATCCTCCAAATATTTGATGAATGATGGTGGTAGCTTGAGAAGATCTGTCCAATCTGGAAATAAATTATAATCAGACCTCAGAAGATTTAAGGCACACAGTTAACTCTTCAAAGAGTTTTATGAAAACCAAGGATGACGTAGACTTTCAGTTTTGATAGTAAATAAAGGACTACAAGGTGCTAGAGAACGTATAAAAGTGAATTTGTTTATGCTGACTTGGTGCTTCCATTCAAGCACGCTTCCTGCATAGCATCGACAGTATAGCGCAAGAACTCGTGTGCGTCTTCTTGACTGCCAAAATGGAAATGTTGTCCTATTCCTAAATAAGAAGATGATAGTATTTACCTCATTTAAAAATGAAATAATTCTCGTATTTCTAAAATCTCTCTTCTTTATAGTGTTAAAACCATTTATACACATCAAATAATTATTTGAAGATTACAAGATACTGAAAAAGAAACACATCTGAAGCCACTTACGACTGAGGTTATTGATAACACGCGTAGGCTCGATAGCATCAACAGTGCAACGCAGGGCCTGGTTAATGTGAGTCTCCATCGTGCACATCATGCAAAAATCTTGTTCACGACCTGAAGAGTGAAAGAAGAAAGCATCCCAGTCTAGCGAAACAGACATAACTACAAACAAACATATAAGTAACATTTAAACTATAGATACAGTATCCACTCTCCTTGTCCCAACAGTCTCGTAACATTTCATTTCACACAACTTTATAGAATAAAAATATCCATTAAGCTTGTGTTCAAGTGCATTTTGTGATGAGAAATCTAAAAGACTACTGCAAAGTCACGTTTGTGAAGGCTGACAGGAATGTGAACTCCACAGGCTGCAAAATATATGAGGAAAGAATATTTGACATTGATGATACAGCATTAAGAGAATGTGGGTTATTTTCAGCACAGTGCTGTCAGGTGAGCTTCATGATACAGAGCTACGAGTCCTTTGGGAGAAAGGAAAAACTAAAGTAATGTATGTAATAGTACTTCTGCCCTCCTTTTTTCAACAGGATTCTTAACTGAAACAATTTCTATATACAGGAAGAAAACAGTTAAATTTCTAGGTATCGATACAAAGGTACCAGCCTAAAAAGCATACACGTTTAGTACAACATTTAGTTTATAGTACAACATTTTATTTAGAACAAAATCAGTCTAGATTTTAATACAGTCCCACAAAAAAATCTAGTCATGTTCATAACAGCTCATATTGCTTTCTAGGTTTTTTTTTTGTTTGTTTGTTTTTTTAATTGGTTCAACAACGAACAGACCATTTATTGTAGTGCATTATGGAACCTAGGCTGTGAAGACTAAAGACCTATGATGCCAACATCCTAAATTTTATTGCCTTTCTAGCAGCAGGAAGCCCAAATAGCCCAAATGCCAAATGTTCATTAAATGCATTCCTGTCCAATGCACTTCATTATTCCCATGAAGCAAGAAAAGATCCTTTTAAAAAAACAAACAAAAAACACACATGGTGCATTAAACGCACTCCATATGCTATTCTGAGCCCACTGCTAATACAATGCTCAAAGCCAGCTTCTACAGGTAAAATCAGGCAAGTAACTTTTTCTCACAGAATCACTGCTGTTCTTTCACCTTCAGAGCTATCCAACAGATTTAAAATACTGTTAGAAAGTACTCACATGACTGGCTGTGCTCAAGATAAAGCATGTAATTGGCAAGTGGGGGGGTGTAGGTCAAACACTGTAGAGTAGCATTAAGAAAACGTGTGTTGCCAAGATTGTACAGGCCAACTCCAACACTTTGTGTTTCTTGCCAATCCATACGTATCTTCTCAGGTGGAAAAAGAATCCTTTGTGGCAGAGCAATTCCATCATTAACAACTGCAAGAAAGTTATATTTAAAAAGAGATTTTGTTTGTTTCTAAGAAAGGCATTAGGTATATATAGGTATAGTAAATATATAAAGTATATATAGGTATAGTAAAAATACTATTCTGCGGGAGCACCTAGAGGAACTAGCTACAATCCAAAACAGAAAAACTTATTGCAGACAGCTTTAATACCGCCAAATTCAAATTGGCTGGTCAGCACAACGTTTTGGGAAAAAAAGTTTAGTCAACCATTTTAATTTTTCTAAGGCAAGTCTAACTGCCATCCTGTTTTTAGTATCTAAAGCCAAGTTCCTCTCCATCTATAATCTTTAACCTGACTACTTCAACTACTGCTTTTTTCCTTATTATAACTTAAACCACAAACGTAGACTTGAAATTATATGGTAATAAATGCAAGGACAATGTAAAAACAAATAACTAGGAATGACGGTACCCCTACAAATATCAGATCTTTTCCTGAGCAATGTTAGCATTCAAAAACCTGTGAATAATGGAAGCTGTGAATAGCAACAATAAAACGCTTTTCTTTGCAAAACAGTCCCCAGTGGTGCCAGTGCACTCTCTGGACTCACTGCAGTGCATTCCCAGTGGTGCCAGTGCCCTCTCTGCACTCACTGCAGTGAATCCCCAGCGGTGCCAGTGCACTCTCTGGAGTCACTGCAGTGAATCCCCAGCGGTGACAGTGCACTCTCTGGAGTCACTGCAGTGAATCCCCAGCGGTGACAGTGCACTCTCTGGATTCACTGCACTGCATCCCCAGTGGTGCCAGTGCACTCTCTGGACTCACTGCACTGCATCCCCAGTGGTGCCAGTGCACTCTCTGGATTCCCTGCACTGCATCCCCAGTGGTGCCAGTGCACTCTCTGGACTCACTCCACTGCATCCCCAGTGGTGCCAGTGCACTCTCTGGACTCACTGCACTGCATCCCCAGCGGTGCCAGTGCACTCTCTGGACTCACTGCAGTGCATTCCCAGCGGTGCCAGTGCACTCTCTGGACTCACAGCAGTGTATCCCCAGTGGTGCCAGTGCACTCTCTGGACTCACTGCACTGCATCCCCAGTGGTGCCAGCGCACTCTCTGGACTCACTGCACTGCATCCCCAGTGGTGCCAGTGCACTCTCTGGACTCACTGCACTGCATCCCCAGTGGTGCTAGTGCACTCTCTGGACTCACTGCAGTGCATCCCCAGTGTTGCCAGTGCACTCTCTGGATTCACTGCACTGCATCCCCAGTGGTGCCAGTGCACTCTCTGGACTCAATGCAGTGCATCCCCAGTGGTGCCAGTGCACTCTGTGGACTCACTGCACTGCATCCCCAGTGGTGCCAGTGCACTCTCTGGACTCAATGCACTGCATCACCAGTGGTGCCAGTGCACTCTCTGGATTCCCTGCACTGCATCCCCAGTGGTGCCAGTGCACTCTCTGGACTCACTGCACTGCATCCCAAGTAGTGCCAGTGCACTCTATGGACTCACTGCACTGCATCCCCAGTGGTGCCAGTGCACTCTCTGGACTCACTGCCCTGCATCCCCAGTGGTGCCAGTGCACTCTGTGGAGTCACTGCACTGCATCTCCAGTGGTGCCAGTGCACTCTCTGGACTCACTGCAGTGCATCCCCAGTGGTGCCAGTGCACTCTCTGGACTCACTGCAGTGCGTCCTCAGTGGTGCCAGTGCACTCTCTGGACTCACTGCACTTCATCCCCAGTGGTGCCAGCGCACTCTCTGGACTCACTGCCCTGCATCCCCATGGTGCCAGTGCACTCTCTGGACTCAATGCACTACATACCCAAGGTGCCAGTTCACTCTCTGGACTCACTGCACTGCATCCCCAGTGGTGCCAGTGCACTCTCTGGACTCACTGCACTGCATCCCCAGTGGTGCCAGTGCACTCTATGGGCTCACTGCACTGCATCCCCTGAGGTGCCAGTGCACTCTCTGGACTCACTGCACTGCATCCCCAGTGGTGCCAGTGCACTCTCTGGACTCACTGCACTGCATCCCCAGTGGTGCTAGTGCACTCTCTGGACTCACTGCAGTGCATCCCCAGTGTTGCCAGTGCACTCTCTGGATTCACTGCACTGCATCCCCAGTGGTGCCAGTGCACTCTCTGGACTCAATGCAGTGCATCCCCAGTGGTGCCAGTGCACTCTGTGGACTCACTGCACTGCATCCCCAGTGGTGCCAGTGCACTCTCTGGACTCAATGCACTGCATCACCAGTGGTGCCAGTGCACTCTCTGGATTCCCTGCACTGCATCCCCAGTGGTGCCAGTGCACTCTCTGGACTCACTGCACTGCATCCCAAGTAGTGCCAGTGCACTCTCTGGACTCACTGCACTGCATCCCCAGTGGTGCCAGTGCACTCTCTGGACTCACTGCCCTGCATCCCCAGTGGTGCCAGTGCACTCTGTGGAGTCACTGCACTGCATCTCCAGTGGTGCCAGTGCACTCTCTGGACTCACTGCAGTGCATCCCCAGTGGTGCCAGTGCACTCTCTGGACTCACTGCAGTGCGTCCTCAGTGGTGCCAGTGCACTCTCTGGACTCACTGCACTTCATCCCCAGTGGTGCCAGCGCACTCTCTGGACTCACTGCCCTGCATCCCCATGGTGCCAGTGCACTCTCTGGACTCAATGCACTACATACCCAAGGTGCCAGTTCACTCTCTGGACTCACTGCACTGCATCCCCAGTGGTGCCAGTGCACTCTCTGGACTCACTGCACTGCATCCCCAGTGGTGCCAGTGCACTCTATGGGCTCACTGCACTGCATCCCCTGAGGTGCCAGTGCACTCTCTGGACTCACTGCACTGCATCCTCAGTGGTGCCAGTGCACTCTCTGGACTCACTGCACTGCATCCCCAGTGGTGCCAGTGCACTCTATGGACTCACTGCACTGCATCCCCTGTGGTGCCAGTGCACTCTGTGGACTCACTGCACTGCATCCCAAGTGGTGCCAGTGCACGCTCTGGACTCACTGCACTGCATCCCCAGTGGCGCCAGTGCACTCTCTGGACTCACTGCCCTGCATCCCCTGAGGTGCCAGTGCACTCTCTGGACTCACTGCCCTGCATCCCCATGGTGCCAGTGCACTCTCTGGACTCAATGCACTACATACCCAAGGTGCCAGTTCACTCTCTGGAGTCACTGCACTACATACCCAACGTGCCTGTGCACTCTCTGGACTCACTGCCCTGCATCCCCAGTGGTGCCAGTGCACTCTGTGGAGTCACTGCACTGCATCTCCAGTGGTGCCAGTGCACTCTCTGGAGTCACCGCACTGCATCCCCAGTGGTGCCAGTGCACTCTATGGACTCACTGCACTGCATCCCCAGTGGTGCCAGCGCACTCTCTGGAGTCACTGCGCTGCATCCCCAGTGGTGCCAGTGCACTCTCTGGACTCACTGCACTGCATCCCCATGGTGCCAGTGCACTCTCTGGAGTCACTGCACTACATACCCAAGTTGCCAGTGCACTCTCTGGACTCACTGCACTGCATCCCCAGTGGTGCCAGTGCACTCTATGGACTCACTGCACTGCATCCCCAGTGGTGCCAGCGCACTCTCTGGAGTCACTGCGCTGCATCCCCAGTGGTGCCAGTGCACTCTCTGGACTCACTGCAGTGCATCCCCAGTGGTGCCAGTGCACTCTGTGGACTCACTGCACTGCATCCCCAGTGGTGCTAGTGCACTCTCTGGACTCAATGCACTGCATCACCAGTGGTGCCAGTGCACTCTCTGGATTCCCTGCACTGCATCCCCAGTGGTGCCAGTGCACTCTCTGGACTCACTGCACTGCATCCCAAGTAGTGCCAGTGCACTCTATGGACTCACTGCACTGCATCCCCAGTGGTGCCAGTGCACTCTCTGGACTCACTGCCCTGCATCCCCAGTGGTGCCAGTGCACTCTGTGGAGTCACTGCACTGCATCTCCAGTGGTGCCAGTGCACTCTCTGGACTCACTGCAGTGCATCCCCAGTGGTGCCAGTGCACTCTCTGGACTCACTGCAGTGCGTCCTCAGTGGTGCCAGTGCACTCTCTGGACTCACTGCACTGCATCCCCAGTGGTGCCAGTTCACTCTCTGGACTCACTGCACTGCATCCCCAGTGGTGCCAGTTCACTCTCTGGACTCACTGCACTGCATCCCCAGTGGTGCCAGTGCACACTCTGGACTCACTGCACTGCATCCCCAGTGGTGCCAGTGCACTCTCTGGACTCACTGCAGTGCATCCCCTGTGGTGCCAGTGCACTCTGTGGACTCACTGCACTGCATCCCCAGTGGTGCCAGTGCACTCTCTGGACTCACTGCACTGCATCCCCAGTGGTGCCAGTGCACTCTATGGGCTCACTGCACTGCATCCCCTGAGGTGCCAGTGCACTCTCTGGACTCACTGCACTGCATCCTCAGTGGTGCCAGTGCACTCTCTGGACTCACTGCAGTGCATCCCCAGTGGTGCCAGTGCACGCTCTGGACTCACTGCACTGCATCCCCAGTGGCGCCAGTGCACTCTCTGGACTCACTGCCCTGCATCCCCTGAGGTGCCAGTGCACTCTCTGGACTCACTGCCCTGCATCCCCATGGTGCCAGTGCACTCTCTGGACTCAATGCACTACATACCCAAGGTGCCAGTTCACTCTCTGGAGTCACTGCACTACATACCCAACGTGCCTGTGCACTCTCTGGACTCACTGCCCTGCATCCCCAGTGGTGCCAGTGCACTCTGTGGAGTCACTGCACTGCATCTCCAGTGGTGCCAGTGCACTCTCTGGAGTCACCGCACTGCATCACCAGTGGTGCCAGTGCACTCTATGGACTCACTGCACTGCATCCCCAGTGGTGCCAGCGCACTCTCTGGAGTCACTGCACTGCATCCCCAGTGGTGCCAGTGCACTCTCTGGACTCACTGCACTGCACCCCCAGTGGTGCTAGTGCACTCTCTGGACTCACTGCAGTGCATCCCCAGTGGTGCCAGTGCACTCTCTGGACTCACTGCAGTGCATCCCCAGTGGTGCCAGTGCACTCTGTGGACTCACTGCACTGCATCCCCAGTGGTGCTAGTGCACTCTCTGGACTCAATGCACTGCATCACCAGTGGTGCCAGTGCACTCTCTGGATTCCCTGCACTGCATCCCCAGTGGTGCCAGTGCACTCTCTGGACTCACTGCACTGCATCCCAAGTAGTGCCAGTGCACTCTATGGACTCACTGCACTGCATCCCCAGTGGTGCCAGTGCACTCTCTGGACTCACTGCCCTGCATCCCCAGTGGTGCCAGTGCACTCTGTGGAGTCACTGCACTGCATCTCCAGTGGTGCCAGTGCACTCTCTGGACTCACTGCAGTGCATCCCCAGTGGTGCCAGTGCACTCTCTGGACTCACTGCAGTGCGTCCTCAGTGGTGCCAGTGCACTCTCTGGACTCACTGCACTGCATCCCCAGTGGTGCCAGTTCACTCTCTGGACTCACTGCACTGCATCCCCAGTGGTGCCAGTTCACTCTCTGGACTCACTGCACTGCATCCCCAGTGGTGCCAGTGCACTCTCTGGACTCACTGCACTGCATCCCCAGTGGTGCCAGTGCACTCTCTGGACTCACTGCAGTGCATCCCCTGTGGTGCCAGTGCACTCTGTGGACTCACTGCACTGCATCCCCAGTGGTGCCAGTGCACTCTCTGGACTCACTGCACTGCATCCCCAGTGGTGCCAGTGCACTCTATGGGCTCACTGCACTGCATCCCCTGAGGTGCCAGTGCACTCTCTGGACTCACTGCACTGCATCCTCAGTGGTGCCAGTGCACTCTCTGGACTCACTGCAGTGCATCCCCAGTGGTGCCAGTGCACGCTCTGGACTCACTGCACTGCATCCCCAGTGGCGCCAGTGCACTCTCTGGACTCACTGCCCTGCATCCCCTGAGGTGCCAGTGCACTCTCTGGACTCACTGCCCTGCATCCCCATGGTGCCAGTGCACTCTCTGGACTCAATGCACTACATACCCAAGGTGCCAGTTCACTCTCTGGAGTCACTGCACTACATACCCAACGTGCCTGTGCACTCTCTGGACTCACTGCCCTGCATCCCCAGTGGTGCCAGTGCACTCTGTGGAGTCACTGCACTGCATCTCCAGTGGTGCCAGTGCACTCTCTGGAGTCACCGCACTGCATCACCAGTGGTGCCAGTGCACTCTATGGACTCACTGCACTGCATCCCCAGTGGTGCCAGCGCACTCTCTGGAGTCACTGCGCTGCATCCCCAGTGGTGCCAGTGCACTCTCTGGACTCACTGCACTGCATCCCCATGGTGCCAGTGCACTCTCTGGAGTCACTGCACTACATACCCAAGTTGCCAGTGCACTCTCTGGACTCACTGCACTGCATCCCCAGTGGTGCCAGTGCACTCTGTGGAGTCACTGCACTGCATCCCCAGTGGTGCCAGTGCACTCTCTGGACTCACTGCACTGCATCCCCATGGTGCCAGCGCACTCTCTGGACTCACTGCACTACATACTCAAGGTGCCAGTGCACTCGCTGGACTCACTGCCCTGCATCCCGAGTGGTGCCAGTGCACTCTCTGGACTCACTGCACTGCATCCCCAGTGGTGCCAGTGCACTCTCTGATCTCACTGCACTGCATCCCCAGTGGTTCCAGTGCACTCTCTGGACTCACTGCAGTGCATCCCCAGTGGTACCAGTGCACTCTCTGGACTCACTGCAGTGTATCCCCAGTGGTGCCAGTGCACTCTCTGGACTCACTGCACTGCATCCCCAGTGGTGCCAGTGCACTCTCTGGACTCACTGCAGTGCATCCCAAGTGGTGACAGTGCACTCTCTGGACTCACTGCCCTGCATCCCCAGTGGTGCCAGCGAACTCTCTGGACTCACTGCACTGCATCCCCAGTGGTGCCAGCGCACTCTCTGGAGTCACTGCACTGCATCCCCAGTGGTGCCAGTGCACTCTCTGGACTCACTGCACTGCATCCCCAGTGGTGCTAGTGCACTCTCTGGACTCACTGCAGTGCATCCCCAGTGTTGCCAGTGCACTCTGTGGACTCACTGCACTGCATCCCCAGTGGTGCCAGTGCACTCTCTGGACTCACTGCAGTGCATCCCCAGTGGTGCCAGTGCACTCTGTGGACTCACTGCACTGCATCCCCAGTGGTGCCAGTGCACTCTGTGGACTCACTGCACTGCATCCCCAGTGGTGCCAGTGCACTCTCTGGACTCAATGCACTGCATCACCAGTGGTGCCAGTGCACTCTCTGGATTCCCTGCACTGCATCCCCAGTGGTGCCAGCGCACTCTCTGGACTCACTGCACTGCATCCCCACTGGTGCCAGCGCACTCTATGGACTCACTGCACTGCATCCCCTTTGGTGCCAGTGCACTCTCTGGACTCATTGCACTGCATCCCCAGTGGTGCCAGTGCACTCTGTGGAGTCACTGCACTGCATCTCCAGTGGTGCCAGTGCACTCTCTGGACTCACTGCCCTGCATCCCCATGGTGCCAGTGCACTCTCTGGACTCAATGCACTACATACCCAAGGTGCCAGTTCACTCTCTGGACTCACTGCACTGCATCCCCAGTGGTGCCAGTGCACTCTCTGGACTCACTGCACTGCATCCCCAGTGGTGCCAGTGCACTCTCTGGACTCACTGCAGTGCATCCCCTGTGGTGCCAGTGCACTCTGTGGACTCACTGCACTGCATCCCAAGTGTTGCAAGTGCACTCTCTGGACTCACCGCACTGCATCCCCAGTGGTGCCAGTGCACTCTCTGGACTCACTGCACTGCATCCCCAGTGGTGCCAGTGCACTCTATGGGCTCACTGCACTGCATCCCCTGAGGTGCCAGTGCACTCTCTGGACTCACTGCACTGCATCCTCAGTGGTGCCAGTGCACTCTATGGACTCACTGCACTGCATCCCCAGTGGTGCCAGCGCACTCTCTGGACTCACTGCAGTGCATCCCCAGTGGTGCCAGTGCACGCTCTGGACTCACTGCACTGCATCCCCAGTGGCGCCAGTGCACTCTCTGGACTCACTGCCCTGCATCCCCTGAGGTGCCAGTGCACTCTCTGGACTCACTGCCCTGCATCCCCAGTGGTGCCAGTGCACTCTCTGGACTCAATGCACTACATACCCAAGGTGCCAGTTCACTCTCTGGAGTCACTGCACTACATACTCAACGTGCCTGTGCACTCTCTGGACTCACTGCCCTGCATCCCCAGTGGTGCCAGTGCACTCTCTGGAGTCACCGCACTGCATCCCCAGTGGTGCCAGTGCACTCTATGGACTCACTGCACTGCATCCCCAGTGGTGCCAGCGCACTCTCTGGAGTCACTGCGCTGCATCCCCAGTGGTGCCAGTGCACTCTCTGGACTCACTGCACTGCATCCCCATGGTGCCAGTGCACTCTCTGGAGTCACTGCACTACATACCCAAGTTGCCAGTGCACTCTCTGGACTCACTGCACTGCATCCCCAGTGGTGCCAGTGCACTCTGTGGAGTCACTGCACTGCATCCCCAGTGGTGCCAGTGCACTCTCTGGACTCACTGCACTGCATCCCCATGGTGCCAGTGCACTCTCTGGACTCACTGCACTACATACCCAAGGTGCCAGTTCACTCTCTGGACTCACTGCAGTGCATCCCCTTTGGTGCCAGTGCACTCTCTGGACTCATTGCACTGCATCCCCAGTGGTGCCAGTGCACTCTATGGGCTCACTGCACTGCATCCCCTGAGGTGCCAGTGCACTCTCTGGATTCACTGCACTGCATCCCCAGTGGTGCCAGTGCACTCTCTGGACTCACTGCCCTGCATCCCGAGTGGTGCCAGTGCACTCTCTGGACTCACTGCACTGCATCCCCAGTGGTGCCAGTGCACTCTCTGGACTCACTGCACTGCATCCCCAGTGGTGCCAGTGCACTCTCTGGACTCACTGCAGTGCATCCCCAGTGGTACCAGTGCACTCTCTGGACTCACTGCAGTGTATCCCCAGTGGTGCCAGTGCACTCTCTGGACTCACTGCACTGCATCCCCAGTGGTGCCAGTGCACTCTCTGGACTCACTGCACTGCATCCCCAGTGGTGCTAGTGCACTCTCTGGACTCACTGCAGTGCATCCCCAGTGTTGCCAGTGCACTCTCTGGATTCACTGCACTGCATCCCCAGTGGTGCCAGTGCACTCTCTGGACTCACTGCCCTGCATCCCCAGTGGTGCCAGTGCACTCTATGGACTCACTGCACTGCATCCCCAGTGGTGCCAGCGCACTCTCTGGACTCACTGCACTGCATCCCCAGTGGCGCCAGTGCACTCTCTGGACTCACTGCCCTGCATCCCCTGAGGTGCCAGTGCACTCTCTGGACTCACTGCCCTGCATCCCCATGGTGCCAGTGCACTCTCTGGACTCAATGCACTACATACCCAAGGTGCCAGTTCACTCTCTGGAGTCACTGCACTACATACCCAACGTGCCTGTGCACTCTCTGGACTCACTGCCCTGCATCCCCAGTGGTGCCAGTGCACTCTGTGGAGTCACTGCACTGCATCTCCAGTGGTGCCAGTGCACTCTCTGGAGTCACCGCACTGCATCCCCAGTGGTGCCAGTGCACTCTATGGACTCACTGCACTGCATCCCCAGTGGTGCCAGCGCACTCTCTGGAGTCACTGCACTGCATGCCCAGTGGTGCCAGTGCACTCTCTGGAGTCACTGCAGTGAATCCCCAGCGGTGACAGTGCACTCTCTGGATTCACTGCACTGCATCCCCAGTAGTGCCAGTGCACTCTCTGGACTCACTGCACTGCATCCCCAGTGGTGCCAGTGCACTCTCTGGACTCACTGCCCTGCATCCCCAGAGGTGCCAGTGCACTCTCTGGATTCCCTGCACTGCATCCCCAGTGGTGCCAGTGCACTCTCTGGACTCACTGCAGTGCATTCCCAGTGGTGCCAGTGCACTCTCTGGACTCACTGCCCTGCATCCCCAGTGGTGCCAGTGCACTCTATGGACTCACTGCACTGCATCCCCAGTGGTGCCAGCGCACTCTCTGGACTCACTGCAGTGCATCCCCAGTGGTGCCAGTGCACGCTCTGGACTCACTGCACTGCATCCCCAGTGGCGCCAGTGCACTCTCTGGACTCACTGCCCTGCATCCCCTGAGGTGCCAGTGCACTCTCTGGACTCACTGCCCTGCATCCCCATGGTGCCAGTGCACTCTCTTGACTCAATGCACTACATACCCAAGGTGCCAGTTCACTCTCTGGAGTCACTGCACTACATACCCAACGTGCCTGTGCACTCTCTGGACTCACTGCACTGCATCCTCAGTGGTGCCAGTGCACTCTCTGGACTCACTGCCCTGCATCCCCAGTGGTGCCAGTGCACTCTATGGACTCACTGCACTGCATCCCCAGTGGTGCCAGCGCACTCTCTGGACTCACTGCCCTGCATCCCCATGGTGCCAGTGCACTCTCTGGACTCAATGCACTACATACCCAAGGTGCCAGTTCACTCTCTGGAGTCACTGCACTACATACCCAACGTGCCTGTGCACTCTCTGGACTCACTGCCCTGCATCCCCAGTGGTGCTAGTGCACTCTCTGGACTCACTGCACTGCATCTCCAGTGGTGCCAGTGCACTCTCTGGAGTCACCGCACTGCATCCCCAGTGGTGCCAGTGCACTCTATGGACTCACTGCACTGCATCCCCAGTGGTGCCAGCGCACTCTCTGGAGTCACTGCACTGCATGCCCAGTGGTGCCAGTGCACTCTCTGGAGTCACTGCAGTGAATCCCCAGCGGTGACAGTGCACTCTCTGGATTCACTGCACTGCATCCCCAGTAGTGCCAGTGCACTCTCTGGACTCACTGCACTGCATCCCCAGTGGTGCCAGTGCACTCTCTGGACTCACTGCACTGCATCACCAGTGGTGCCAGTGCACTCTCTGGATTCCCTGCACTGCATCCCCAGTGGTGCCAGTGCACTCTCTGGACTCACTCCACTGCATCCCCAGTGGTGCCAGTGCACTCTGTGGAGTCACTGCACTGCATCTCCAGTGGTGCCAGTGCACTCTCTGGACTCACTGCAGTGCATCCCCAGTGGTGCCAGTGCACTCTCTGGACTCACTGCAGTGCATTCCCAGTGGTGCCAGTGCACTCTCTGGACTCACTGCCCTGCATCCCCAGTGGTGCCAGTGCACTCTATGGACTCACTGCACTGCATCCCCAGTGGTGCCAGCGCACTCTCTGGACTCACTGCAGTGCATCCCCAGTGGTGCCAGTGCACGCTCTGGACTCACTGCACTGCATCCCCAGTGGCGCCAGTGCACTCTCTGGACTCACTGCCCTGCATCCCCTGAGGTGCCAGTGCACTCTCTGGACTCACTGCCCTGCATCCCCATGGTGCCAGTGCACTCTCTGGACTCAATGCACTACATACCCAAGGTGCCAGTTCACTCTCTGGAGTCACTGCACTACATACCCAACGTGCCTGTGCACTCTCTGGACTCACTGCCCTGCATCCCCAGTGGTGCCAGTGCACTCTGTGGAGTCACTGCACTGCATCTCCAGTGGTGCAAGTGCACTCTCTGGACTCAATGCACTGCATCCCCAGTGGTGCCAGTGCACTCTCTGGACTCACTGCAGTGCATTCCCAGTGGTGCCAGTGCACTCTCTGGACTCACTGCAGTGCATCGCCAGTGGTGCCAGTGCACTCTCTGGACTCACTGCACTGCATCCCCAGTGGTGCCAGCGCACTCTCTGGACTCACTGCACTGCATCCCCAGTGGTGCCAGCGCACTCTCTGGACTCACTGCACTGCATCCCCAGTGGTGCCAGTGCACTCTCTGGACTCACTGCACTGCATCCCCAGTGGTGCTAGTGCACTCTCTGGACTCACTGCAGTGCATCCCCAGTGTTGCCAGTGCACTCTCTGGATTCACTGCACTGCATCCCCAGTGGTGCCAGTGCACTCTATGGACTCACTGCACTGCATCCCCAGTGGTGCCAGCGCACTCTCTGGACTCACTGCACTGCATCCCCAGTGGCGCCAGTGCACTCTCTGGACTCACTGCCCTGCATCCCCTGAGGTGCCAGTGCACTCTCTGGACTCACTGCCCTGCATCCCCATGGTGCCAGTGCACTCTCTGGACTCAATGCACTACATACCCAAGGTGCCAGTTCACTCTCTGGAGTCACTGCACTACATACCCAACGTGCCTGTGCACTCTCTGGACTCACTGCCCTGCATCCCCAGTGGTGCCAGTGCACTCTGTGGAGTCACTGCACTGCATCTCCAGTGGTGCCAGTGCACTCTCTGGAGTCACCGCACTGCATCCCCAGTGGTGCCAGTGCACTCTATGGACTCACTGCACTGCATCCCCAGTGGTGCCAGCGCACTCTCTGGAGTCACTGCACTGCATGCCCAGTGGTGCCAGTGCACTCTCTGGAGTCACTGCAGTGAATCCCCAGCGGTGACAGTGCACTCTCTGGATTCACTGCACTGCATCCCCAGTAGTGCCAGTGCACTCTCTGGACTCACTGCACTGCATCCCCAGTGGTGCCAGTGCACTCTCTGGACTCACTGCACTGCATCCCCAGTGGTGCCAGTGCACTCTCTGGATTCCCTGCACTGCATCCCCAGTGGTGCCAGTGCACTCTCTGGACTCACTCCACTGCATCCCCAGTGGTGCCAGTGCACTCTCTGGACTCACTGCACTGCATCCCCAGTGGTGCCAGTGCACTCTCTGGACTCAATGCACTGCATCCCCAGTGGTGCCAGTGCACTCTCTGGACTCACTGCAGTGCATTCCCAGTGGTGCCAGTGCACTCTCTGGACTCACTGCCCTGCATCCCCAGTGGTGCCAGTGCACTCTATGGACTCACTGCACTGCATCCCCAGTGGTGCCAGCGCACTCTCTGGACTCACTGCAGTGCATCCCCAGTGGTGCCAGTGCACGCTCTGGACTCACTGCACTGCATCCCCAGTGGCGCCAGTGCACTCTCTGGACTCACGTGCCCTGCATCCCCTGAGGTGCCAGTGCACTCTCTGGACTCACTGCCCTGCATCCCCATGGTGCCAGTGCACTCTCTGGACTCAATGCACTACATACCCAAGGTGCCAGTTCACTCTCTGGAGTCACTGCACTACATACCCAACGTGCCTGTGCACTCTCTGGACTCACTGCCCTGCATCCCCAGTGGTGCCAGTGCACTCTGTGGAGTCACTGCACTGCATCTCCAGTGGTGCCAGTGCACTCTCTGGACTCAATGCACTGCATCCCCAGTGGTGCCAGTGCACTCTCTGGACTCACTGCAGTGCATTCCCAGTGGTGCCAGTGCACTCTCTGGACTCACTGCAGTGCATCGCCAGTGGTGCCAGTGCACTCTCTGGACTCACTGCACTGCATCCCCAGTGGTGCCAGCGCACTCTCTGGACTCACTGCACTGCATCCCCAGTGGTGCCAGTGCACTCTCTGGACTCACTGCACTGCATCCCCAGTGGTGCTAGTGCACTCTCTGGACTCACTGCAGTGCATCCCCAGTGTTGCCAGTGCACTCTCTGGATTCACTGCACTGCATCCCCAGTGGTGCCAGTGCACTCTCTGGACTCACTGCAGTGCATCCCCAGTGGTGCCAGTGCACTCTGTGGACTCACTGCACTGCATCCCCAGTGGTGCCAGTGCACTCTGTGGACTCACTGCACTGCATCCCCAGTGGTGCCAGTGCACTCTCTGGACTCAATGCACTGCATCCCCAGTGGTGCCAGTGCACTCTCTGGATTCCCTGCACTGCATCCCCAGTGGTGCCAGTGCACTCTCTGGACTCACTGCACTGCATCCCCAGTGGTGCCAGCGCACTCTCTGGACTCACTGCACTGCATCCCCAGTGGCGCCAGTGCACTCTCTGGACTCACTGCCCTGCATCCCCTGAGGTGCCAGTGCACTCTCTGGACTCACTGCCCTGCATCCCCATGGTGCCAGTGCACTCTCTGGACTCAATGCACTACATACCCAAGGTGCCAGTTCACTCTCTGGAGTCACTGCACTACATACCCAACGTGCCTGTGCACTCTCTGGACTCACTGCCCTGCATCCCCAGTGGTGCCAGTGCACTCTGTGGAGTCACTGCACTGCATCTCCAGTGGTGCCAGTGCACTCTCTGGAGTCACCGCACTGCATCCCCAGTGGTGCCAGTGCACTCTATGGACTCACTGCACTGCATCCCCAGTGGTGCCAGCGCACTCTCTCGAGTCACTGCACTGCATGCCCAGTGGTGCCAGCGCACTCTCTGGAGTCACTGCAGTGCATCGCCAGCGGTGACAGTGCACTCTCTGGATTCACTGCACTGCATCCCGAGTAGTGCCAGTGCACTCTCTGGACTCACTGCACTGCATCCCCAGTGGTGCCAGTGCACTCTCTGGACTCACTGCACTGGATCCCCAGTGGTGCCAGTGCACTCTCTGGATTCTCTGCACTGCATCCCCAGTGGTGCCAGTGCACTCTCTGGACTCACTCCACTGCATCCCCAGTGGTGCCAGTGCACTCTCTGGACTCAATGCACTGCATCCCCAGTGGTGCCAGTGCACTCTCTGGACTCACTGCAGTGCATTCCCAGTGGTGCCAGTGCACTCTCTGGACTCACAGCAGTGCGTCCTCAGTGGTGCCAGTGCACTCTCTGGACTCACTGCACTGCATCCCCAGTGGTGCCAGCGCACTCTCTGGACTCACTGCACTGCATCCCCAGTGGTGCCAGTGCACTCTCTGGACTCACTGCACTGCATCCCCAGTGGTGCTAGTGCACTCTCTGGACTCACTGCAGTGCATCCCCAGTGTTGCCAGTGCACTCTCTGGATTCACTGCAGTGCATCCCCAGTGGTGCCAGTGCACTCTCTGGACTCACTGCAGTGCATCCCCAGTGGTGCCAGTGCACTCTGTGGACTCACTGCACTGCATCCCCAGTGGTGCCAGTGCACTCTGTGGACTCACTGCACTGCATCCCCAGTGGTGCCAGTGCACTCTCTGGACTCAATGCACTGCATCACCAGTGGTGCCAGTGCACTCTCTGGATTCCCTGCACTGCATCCCCTGTCATGCCAGTGCACTCTCTGGACTCACTGCACTGCATCCCAAGTAGTGCCAGTGCACTCTATGGACTCACTGCACTGCATCCCCAGTGGTGCCAGTGCACTCTCTGGACTCACTGCCCTGCATCCCCAGTGGTGCCAGTGCACTCTGTGGAGTCACTGCACTGCATCTCCAGTGGTGCCAGTGCACTCTCTGGACTCACTGCAGTGCATCCCCAGTGGTGCCAGTGCACTCTCTGGACTCACTGCAGTGCGTCCTCAGTGGTGCCAGTGCACTCTCTGGACTCACTGCACTGCATCCCCAGTGGTGCCAGCGCACTCTCTGGACTCACTGCCCTGCATCCCCATGGTGCCAGTGCACTCTCTGGACTCAATGCACTACATACCCAAGGTGCCAGTTCACTCTCTGGACTCACTGCACTGCATCCCCAGTGGTGCCAGTGCACTCTCTGGACTCACTGCACTGCATCCCCTGAGGTGCCAGTGCACTCTGTGGAGTCACTGCAGTGCATCCCCAGTGGTGCCAGTGCACTCTCTGGACTCACTGCAGTGCGTCCTCAGTGGTGCCAGTGCACTCTCTGGACTCACTGCACTGCATCCCCAGTGGTGCCAGTGCACTCTCTGGACTCACTGCCCTGCATCCCCAGTGGTGCCAGTGCACTCTGTGGAGTCACTGCACTGCATCTCCAGTGGTGCCAGTGCACTCTCTGGACTCACTGCAGTGCATCCCCAGTGGTGCCAGTGCACTCTCTGGACTCACTGCAGTGCGTCCTCAGTGGTGCCAGTGCACTCTCTGGACTCACTGCACTGCATCCCCAGTGGTGCCAGCACACTCTCTGGACTCACTGCCCTGCATCCCCATGGTGCCAGTGCACTCTCTGGACTCAATGCACTACATACCCAAGGTGCCAGTTCACTCTCTGGACTCACTGCACTGCATCCCCAGTGGTGCCAGTGCACTCTCTGGACTCACTGCCCTGCATCCCCAGTGGTGCCAGTGCACTCTGTGGAGTCACTGCACTGCATCTCCAGTGGTGCCAGTGCACTCTCTGGACTCACTGCAGTGCATCCCCAGTGGTGCCAGTGCACTCTCTGGACTCACTGGAGTGCGTCCTCAGTGGTGCCAGTGCACTCTCTGGACTCACTGCACTGCATCCCCAGTGGTGCCAGCGCACTCTCTGGACTCACTGCCCTGCATCCCCATGGTGCCAGTGCACTCTCTGGACTCAATGCACTACATACCCAAGGTGCAAGTGCACTCTCTGGACTCAGTGCACTGCATCCCCAGTGGTGCCAGTGCACTCTATGGGCTCACTGCACTGCATCCCCTGAGGTGCCAGTGCACTCTCTGGATTCACTGCAGTGCATCCCCAGTGGTGCCAGTGCACTCTCTGGACTCACTGCAGTGCATCCCCAGTGGTGCCAGTGCACTCTGTGGACTCACTGCACTGCATCCCCAGTGGTGCCAGTGCACTCTGTGGACTCACTGCACTGCATCCCCAGTGGTGCCAGTGCACTCTCTGGACTCAATGCACTGCATCACCAGTGGTGCCAGTGCACTCTCTGGATTCCCTGCACTGCATCCCCTGTGGTGCCAGTGCACTCTCTGGACTCACTGCTCTGCATCCCAAGTAGTGCCAGTGCACTCTATGGACTCACTGCACTGCATCCCCAGTGGTGCCAGTGCACTCTCTGGACTCACTGCCCTGCATCCCCAGTGGTGCCAGTGCACTCTGTGGAGTCACTGCACTGCATCTCCAGTGGTGCCAGTGCACTCTCTGGACTCACTGCAGTGCATCCCCAGTGGTGCCAGTGCACTCTCTGGACTCACTGCAGTGCGTCCTCAGTGGTGCCAGTGCACTCTCTGGACTCACTGCACTGCATCCCCAGTGGTGCCAGCGCACTCTCTGGACTCACTGCCCTGCATCCCCATGGTGCCAGTGCACTCTCTGGACTCAATGCACTACATACCCAAGGTGCCAGTTCACTCTCTGGACTCACTGCACTGCATCCCCAGTGGTGCCAGTGCACTCTCTGGACTCACTGCACTGCATCCCCTGAGGTGCCAGTGCACTCTGTGGAGTCACTGCAGTGCATCCCCAGTGGTGCCAGTGCACTCTCTGGACTCACTGCAGTGCGTCCTCAGTGGTGCCAGTGCACTCTCTGGACTCACTGCACTGCATCCCCAGTGGTGCCAGTGCACTCTCTGGACTCACTGCCCTGCATCCCCAGTGGTGCCAGTGCACTCTGTGGAGTCACTGCACTGCATCTCCAGTGGTGCCAGTGCACTCTCTGGACTCACTGCAGTGCATCCCCAGTGGTGCCAGTGCACTCTCTGGACTCACTGCAGTGCGTCCTCAGTGGTGCCAGTGCACTCTCTGGACTCACTGCACTGCATCCCCAGTGGTGCCAGCACACTCTCTGGACTCACTGCCCTGCATCCCCATGGTGCCAGTGCACTCTCTGGACTCAATGCACTACATACCCAAGGTGCCAGTTCACTCTCTGGACTCACTGCACTGCATCCCCAGTGGTGCCAGTGCACTCTCTGGACTCACTGCCCTGCATCCCCAGTGGTGCCAGTGCACTCTGTGGAGTCACTGCACTGCATCTCCAGTGGTGCCAGTGCACTCTCTGGACTCACTGCAGTGCATCCCCAGTGGTGCCAGTGCACTCTCTGGACTCACTGGAGTGCGTCCTCAGTGGTGCCAGTGCACTCTCTGGACTCACTGCACTGCATCCCCAGTGGTGCCAGCGCACTCTCTGGACTCACTGCCCTGCATCCCCATGGTGCCAGTGCACTCTCTGGACTCAATGCACTACATACCCAAGGTGCAAGTGCACTCTCTGGACTCAGTGCACTGCATCCCCAGTGGTGCCAGTGCACTCTATGGGCTCACTGCACTGCATCCCCTGAGGTGCCAGTGCACTCTCTGGACTCACTGCACTGCATCCTCAGTGGTGCCAGTGCACTCTCTGGACTCACTGCCCTGCATCCCCAGTGGTGCCAGTGCACTCTATGGACTCACTGCACTGCATCCCCAGTGGTGCCAGCGCACTCTCTGGACTCACTGCACTGCATCCCCAGTGGCGCCAGTGCACTCTCTGGACTCACTGCCCTGCATCCCCTGAGGTGCCAGTGCACTCTCTGGACTCACTGCCCTGCATCCCCATGGTGCCAGTGCACTCTCTGGACTCAATGCACTACATACCCAAGGTGCCAGTTCACTCTCTGGAGTCACTGCACTACATACCCAACGTGCCTGTGCACTCTCTGGACTCACTGCCCTGCATCCCCAGTGGTGCCAGTGCACTCTGTGGAGTCACTGCACTGCATCTCCAGTGGTGCCAGTGCACTCTATGGACTCACTGCAGTGCGTCCCCAGTGGTGCCAGCGCACTCTCTGGAGTCACTGCGCTGCATCCCCATGGTGCCAGTGCACTCTCTGGAGTCACTGCACTACATACCCAAGTTGCCAGTGCACTCTCTGGACTCACTGCACTGCATCCCCAGTGGTGCCAGTGCACTCTGTGGAGTCACTGCACTGCATCCCCAGTGGTGCCAGTGCACTCTCTGGACTCACTGCACTGCATCCCCATGGTGCCAGTGCACTCTCTGGACTCACTGCACTACATACCCAAGGTGCCAGTTCACTCTCTGGACTCACTGCAGTGCATCCCCTTTGGTGCCAGTGCACTCTCTGGACTCATTGCACTGCATCCCCAGTGGTGCCAGTGCACTCGCTGGACTCACTGCCCTGCATCCCGAGTGGTGCCAGTGCACTCTCTGGACTCACTGCACTGCATCCCCAGTGGTTCCAGTGCACTCTCTGGACTCACTGCAGTGCATCCCCAGTGGTTCCAGTGCACTCTCTGGACTCACTGCAGTGCATCCCCAGTGGTACCAGTGCACTCTCTGGACTCACTGCCCTGCATCCCCAGTGGTGCCAGCGAACTCTGGACTCACTGCACTGCATCCCCAGTGGTGCCAGCGCACTCTCTGGAGTCACTGCACTGCATCCCCAGTGGTGCCAGTGCACTCTCTGGACTCACTGCACTGCATCCCCAGTGGTGCTAGTGCACTCTCTGGACTCACTGCAGTGCATCCCCAGTGTTGCCAGTGCACTCTCTGGATTCACTGCACTGCATCCCCAGTGGTGCCAGTGCACTCTCTGGACTCACTGCAGTGCATCCCCAGTGGTGCCAGTGCACTCTGTGGACTCACTGCACTGCATCCCCAGTGGTGCCAGTGCACTCTCTGGACTCAATGCACTGCATCCCCAGTGGTGCCAGTGCACTCTCTGGATTCCCTGCACTGCATCCCCAGTGGTGCCAGTGCACTCTCTGGACTCACTGCACTGCATCCCAAGTAGTGCCAGTGCACTCTATGGACTCACTGCACTGCATCCTCAGTGGTGCCAGTGCACTCTCTGGACTCACTGCCCTGCATCCCCAGTGGTGCCAGTGCACTCTATGGACTCACTGCACTGCATCCCCAGTGGTGCCAGCGCACTCTCTGGACTCACTGCAGTGCATCCCCAGTGGTGCCAGTGCACGCTCTGATCTCACTGCACTGCATCCCCAGTGGCGCCAGTGCACTCTCTGGACTCACTGCCCTGCATCCCCTAAGGTGCCAGTGCACTCTCTGGACTCACTGCCCTGCATCCCCATGGTGCCAGTGCACTCTCTGGACTCAATGCACTACATACCCAAGTTGCCAGTGCACTCTCTGGACTCACTGCCCTGCATCCCCAGTGGTGCCAGCGAACTCTCTGGACTCACTGCACTGCATCCCCTGAGGTGCCAGTGCACTCTCTGGACTCACTGCACTGCATCCCCTGTGGTGCCAGTGCACTCTCTGGATTCACTGCACTGCATCCCCAGTGGTGCCAGTGCACTCTCTGGACTCACTGCAGTGCATCCCCAGTGGTGCCAGTGCACTCTGTGGACTCACTGCACTGCATCCCCAGTGATGCCAGTGCACTCTCTGGACTCACTGCACTGCATCCCCAGTGGTGCCAGTGCACTCTCTGGACTCAATGCACTGCATCACCAGTGGTGCCAGTGCACTCTCTGGATTCCCTGCACTGCATCCCCAGTGGTGCCAGTGCACTCTCTGGACTCACTGCACTGCATCCCAAGTAGTGCCAGTGCACTCTATGGACTCACTGCACTGCATCCCCAGTGGTGCCAGTGCACTCTCTGGACTCACTGCCCTGCATCCCCAGTGGTGCCAGTGCACTCTGTGGAGTCACTGCACTGCATCTCCAGTGGTGCCAGTGCACTCTCTGGACTCACTGCAGTGCATCCCCAGTGGTGCCAGTGCACTCTCTGGACTCACTGCAGTGCGTCCTCAGTGGTGCCAGTGCACTCTCTGGACTCACTGCACTGCATCCCCAGTGGTGCCAGCGCACTCTCTGGACTCACTGCCCTGCATTCCCATGGTGCCAGTGCACTCTCTGGACTCAATGCACTACATACCCAAGGTGCCAGTTCACTCTCTGGACTCACTGCACTGCATCCCCTTTGGTGCCAGTGCACTCTCTGGACTCACTGCCCTGCATCCCCAGTGGTGCCAGTGCACTCTCTGGACTCACTGCAGTGCATCCCCTGTGGTGCCAGTGCACTCTCTGGACTCACTGCACTGCATCCCAAGTGTTGCAAGTGCACTCTCTGGACTCACCGCACTGCATCCCCTGAGGTGCCAGTGCACTCTCTGGACTCACTGCACTGCATCCTCAGTGGTGCCAGTGCACTCTCTGGACTCACTGCCCTGCATCCCCAGTGGTGCCAGTGCACTCTCTGGACTCACTGCAGTGCATCCCCAGTGGTGCCAGTGCACGCTCTGGACTCACTGCACTGCATCCCCAGTGGCGCCAGTGCACTCTCTGGACTCACTGCCCTGCATCCCCTGAGGTGCCAGTGCACTCTCTGGACTCACTGCCCTGCATCCCCAAGGTGCCAGTTCACTCTCTGGAGTCACTGCACTACATACCCAACGTGCCTGTGCACTCTCTGGACTCACTGCACTGCATCCCCAGTGGTGCCAGTGCACTCTGTGGAGTCACTGCACTGCATCCCCAGTGGTGCCAGTGCATTCTCTGGACTCACTGCACTGCATACCCAAGGTGCCAGTTCACTCTCTGGACTCACTGCAGTGCATCCCCTTTGGTGCCAGTGCACTCTCTGGACTCATTGCACTGCATCCCCAGTGGTGCCAGTGCACTCTATGGGCTCACTGCACTGCATCCCCAGTGGTTCCAGTGCACTCTCTGGACTCACTGCAGTGCATCCCCAGTGGTACCAGTGCACTCTCTGGACTCACTGCAGTGTATCCCCAGTGGTGCCAGTGCACTCTCTGGACTCACTGCACTGCATCCCCAGTGGTGCCAGTGCACTCTCTGGACTCACTGCACTGCATCGCCAGTGGTGCCAGTGCACTCTCTGGATTCACTGCCCTGCATACCCAAGGTGCCAGTGCACTCTCTGGACTCACTGTGCTGCATCCCCAGTGGTGCCAGTGCAATCTCTGGACTCACTGCACTGCATCCCCAGTGGTGCCAGTGCACTCTCTGGACTCACTGCAGTGCATCCCCAGTGGTGCCAGTGCACTCTCTGGACTCACTGCACTGCATCATCAAGGTGCCAGTGCACTCTCTGGACTCGCTGCTCTGCTCCAGCCGCACCAGCCGCTCCAGCCGCTCCAGCCGCGGCAGCCGCGGCAGCCGCTCCTGCCGCGGTAGCCGCTCCAGCCGCTCCAGCCGCGGCAGCCGCTCCAGCCGCTCCAGCCGCGGCAGCCGCTCCAGACGCGGCAACCGAGGCAGCCGCTCCTGCCGCGGTAGCCGCTCCACCCGCTCCAGCCGCGGCAGCCGCTCCAGCCGCTCCAGCCGCTCCAGCCGCGGTAGCCTCTCCAGCCGCGGCAGCCGCTCCCACTCCTGTGTCTGCATCCCCAGTGGACGGCTCACCACTGGGGATGCACTGCAGTGAGTCCAGAGACAGCACTGGCACCACTGGCGATGCAGTGCAGTGAGTCCAGAGAGTGCACTGGCACCACTGGGGATGCACTGCAGTGAGTCCAGAGAGTGCACTGGCACCACTGGCGATGCAGTGCAGTGAGTCCAGAGAGTGCACTGGCACCACTCGGGATGCAGGGCAGTGAGTCCAGAGAGTGCACTGGCACCACTGGGGATGCAGTGCAGTGAATCCAGAGAGTGCACTGGCACCTCAGGGGATGCAGTGCAGTGAGCCCATAGAGTGCACTGGCACCACTGGGGATGCAGTGCAATGAGTCCAGAGAGTGCACTGGCACCAAAGGGGATGCACTGCAGTGAGTCCAGAGAGTGAACTGGCACCTTGGGTATGTAGTGCAGTGAGTCCAGAGAGTGCACTGGCACCATGGGGATGCAGTGCAGTGAGTCCAGAGAGTGCACTGGCACCACTGGGGATGCAGTGCAGTGACTCCACAGAGTGCACTGGCACCACTGGGGATGCAGTGCAGTGAGTCCAGAGAGTGCACTGGCAACTTGGGTATGTAGTGCAGTGACTCCAGAGAGTGCACTGGCACCATGGGGATGCAGTGCAGTGAGTCCAGAGAGTGCACTGGCACCACTGGGGATGCAGCGCAGTGACTCCAGAGAGTGCGCTGGCACCACTGGGGATGCAGTGCAGTGAGTCCATAGAGTGCACTGGCACCACTGGGGATGCAGTGCGGTGACTCCAGAGAGTGCACTGGCACCACTGGGGATGCAGGGCAGTGAGTCCAGAGAGTGCACAGGCACGTTGGGTATGTAGTGCAGTGACTCCAGAGAGTGAACTGGCACCTTGGGTATGTAGTGCATTGAGTCCAGAGAGTGCACTGGCACCACTGGGGATGCAGGGCAGTGAGTCCAGAGAGTGCACTGGCACCTCAGGGGATGCAGGGCAGTGAGTCCAGAGAGTGCACTGGCGCCACTGGGGATGCAGTGCAGTGAGTCCAGAGCGTGCACTGGCACCACTGGGGATGCACTGCAGTGAGTCCAGAGAGTGCGCTGGCACCACTGGGGATGCAGGGCAGTGAGTCCAGAGAGTGCACTGGCACCACTGAGGATGCAGTGCAGTGAGTCCAGAGAGTGCACTGGCACCTCAGGGGATGCAGTGCAGTGAGCCCATAGAGTGCACTGGCACCACTGGGGATGCAGTGCAGTGAGTCCAGAGAGTGCACTGGCACCACTGGGGATGCAGTGCGGTGAGTCCAGAGAGTGCACTTGCAACACTTGGGATGCAGTGCAGTGAGTCCACAGAGTGCACTGGCACCACAGGGGATGCACTGCAGTGAGTCCAGAGAGTGCACTGGCACCACTGGGGATGCAGTGCAGTGAGTCCAGAGAGTGCACTGGCACCACTGGGGATGCAGTGCAGTGAGTCCAGAGAGTGAACTGGCACCTTGGGTATGTAGTGCATTGAGTCCAGAGAGTGCACTGGCACCATGGGGATGCAGGGCAGTGAGTCCAGAGAGTGCACTGGCACCACTGGAGATGCAGTGCAGTGACTCCACAGAGTGCACTGGCACCACTGGGGATGCAGTGCAATGAGTCCAGAGAGTGCACTGGCACCAAAGGGGATGCAGTGCAGTGAGTCCATAGAGTGCGCTGGCACCAGTGGGGATGCAGTGCAGTGAGTCCAGAGAGTTCGCTGGCACCACTGGGGATGCAGTGCAGGGAATCCAGAGAGTGCACTGGCACCACTGGTGATGCAGTGCATTGAGTCCAGAGAGTGCACTGGCACCACTGGGGATGCAGTGCAGTGAGTCCACAGAGTGCACTGGCACCACTGGGGATGCAGTGCAGTGAGTCCACAGAGTGCACTGGCACCACTGGGGATGCACTGCAGTGAGTCCAGAGAGTGCACTGGCACCACTGGGGATGCAGTGCAGTGAGTCCACAGAGTGCACTGGCAACACTGGGGATGCACTGCAGTGAGTCCAGAGAGTGCACTAGCACCACTGGGGATGCAGTGCAGTGAGTCCAGAGAGTGCACTGGCACCACTGGGGATGCAGTGCAGTGACTCCAGAGAGTGGGCTGGCACCACTGGGGATGCAGTGCAGTGAGTCCAGAGAGTTCGCTGGCACCACTGGGGATGCAGGGCAGTGAGTCCAGAGAGTGCACTGTCACCACTTGGGATGCACTGCAGTGAGTCCAGAGAGTGCACTGGCACCACTGGGGATGCAGTGCAGTGAGTCCAGAGAGTGCACTGGCACCACTGGGGATACACTGCAGTGAGTCCAGAGAGTGCACTGGCACCACTGGGGATGCACTGCAGTGAGTCCAGAGAGTGCACTGGAACCACTGGGTATGCAGTGCAGTGAGATCAGAGAGTGCACTGGCACCACTGGGGATGCAGTGCAGTGAGTCCAGAGAGTGCACTGGCACCACTCGGGATGCAGGGCAGTGAGTCCAGCGAGTGCACTGGCACCTTGAGTATGTAGTGCAGTGAGTCCAGAGAGTGCGCTGGCACCATGGGGATGCAGTGCAGTGAGTCCAGAGAGTGCACTGGCACCACTGGGGATGCAGTGCAGTGAGTCCAGAGAGTGCACTGGCACCACCGGGGATGCAGTGCAGTGAGTCCAGAGAGTGCACTGGCAACTTGGGTATGTAGTGCAGTGACTCCAGAGAGTGCACTGGCACCATGGGGATGCAGTGCAGTGAGTCCAGAGAGTGCACTGGCACCACTGGGGATGCAGCGCAGTGACTCCAGAGAGTGCGCTGGCACCACTGGGGATGCAGTGCAGTGAGTCCATAGAGTGCACTGGCACCACTGGTGATGCAGTGCGGTGACTCCAGAGAGTGCACTGGCACCACTGGAGATGCAGTGCAGTGACTCCACAGAGTGCACTGGCACCACTGGGGATGCAGGGCAGTGAGTCCAGAGAGTGCACAGGCACGTTGGGTATGTAGTGCAGTGACTCCAGAGAGTGAACTGGCACCTTGGGTATGTAGTGCATTGAGTCCAGAGAGTGCACTGGCACCATGGGGATGCAGGGCAGTGAGTCCAGAGAGTGCACTGGCACCTCAGGGGATGCAGGGCAGTGAGTCCAGAGAGTGCACTGGCGCCACTGGGGATGCAGTGCAGTGAGTCCAGAGCGTGCACTGGCACCACTGGGGATGCAGTGCAGTGAGTCCAGAGAGTGCACTGGCACCTCAGGGGATGCAGTGCAGTGAGCCCATAGAGTGCACTGGCACCACTGGGGATGCAGTGCAGTGAGTCCAGAGAGTGCACTGGCACCACTGGGGATGCAGTGCAGTGAGTCCACAGAGTGCACTGGCACCACAGGGGATGCACTGCAGTGAGTCCAGAGAGTGCACTGGCACCACTGGGGATGCAGTGCAGTGAGTCCAGAGAGTGCACTGGCACCACTGGGGATGCAGTGCAGTGAGTCCAGAGAGTGAACTGGCACCACTGGGGATGCAGTGCGGTGAGTCCAGAGAGTGCACTTGCAACACTTGGGATGCAGTGCAGTGAGTCCACAGAGTGCACTGGCACCACAGGGGATGCACTGCAGTGAGTCCAGAGAGTGCACTGGCACCACTGGGGATGCAGTGCAGTGAGTCCAGAGAGTGCACTGGCACCACTGGGGATGCAGTGCAGTGAGTCCAGAGAGTGAACTGGCACCACTGGGGATGCAGTGCAGTGAGTCCAGAGAGTGAACTGGCACCACTGGGGATGCAGTGCAGTGAGTCCAGAGAGTGCACTGGCACCACTGAGGACGCACTGCAGTGAGTCCAGAGAGTGCACTGGCACCACTGGGGATGCACTGCAGTGAGTCCAGAGAGTGCACTGGCACCTCAGGGGATGCAGTGCAGTGAGCCCATAGAGTGCACTGGCACCACTGGGGATGCAGTGCAGTGAGTCCAGAGAGTGCACTGGCACCACTGGGGATGCAGTGCAGTGAGTCCACAGAGTGCACTGGCACCACAGGGGATGCACTGCAGTGAGTCCAGAGAGTGCACTGGCACCACTGGGGATGCAGTGCAGTGAGTCCAGAGAGTGAACTGGCACCACTGGGGATGCAGTGCGGTGAGTCCAGAGAGTGCACTTGCAACACTTGGGATGCAGTGCAGTGAGTCCACAGAGTGCACTGGCACCACAGGGGATGCACTGCAGTGAGTCCAGAGAGTGCACTGGCACCACTGGGGATGCAGTGCAGTGAGTCTAGAGAGTGCACTGGCACCACTGGGGATGCAGTGCAGTGAGTCCAGAGAGTGAACTGGCACCACTGGGGATGCAGTGCAGTGAGTCCAGAGAGTGAACTGGCACCACTGGGGATGCAGTGCAGTGAGTCCAGAGAGTGCACTGGCACCACTGAGGACGCACTGCAGTGAGTCCAGAGAGTGCACTGGCACCACTGGGGATGCACTGCAGTGAGTCCAGAGAGTGCACTGGCACCACTGGAGATGCAGTGCAGTGACTCCACAGAGTGCACTGGCACCACTGGGGATGCAGGGCAGTGAGTCCAGAGAGTGCACTGGCACCACTGGGGATGCAGTGCAGTGAGTCCATAGAGTGCACTGGCACTACTTGGGATGCAGTGCAGTGAGTCCAGAGAGTGCACTGGCACCACTGGGGATGCAGTGCAGGGAATCCAGAGAGTGCACTGGCACCACTGGTGATGCAGTGCATTGAGTCCAGAGAGTGCACTAGCACCACTGGGGATGCAGTGCAGTGAGTCCACAGAGTGTACTGGCACCACTGGGGATGCAGTGCAGTGAGTCCACAGAGTGCACTGGCACCACTGGGGATGCACTGCAGTGAGTCCAGAGAGTGCACTGGCACCACTGGGGATGCACTGCAGTGAGTCCAGAGAGTGCGCTGGCACCACTGGGGTGCAGTGCAGTGAGTCCAGAGAGTTCGCTGGCACCACTGGGGATGCAGGGCAGTGAGTCCAGGGAGTGCACTGTCACCACTTGGGATGCACTGCAGTGAGTCCAGAGAGTGCACTGGCACCACTGGGGATGCAGTGCAGTGAATCCAGAGAGTGCACTGGCACCTCAGGGGATGCAGTGCAGTGAGCCCATAGAGTGCACTGGCACCACTGGGGATGCAGTGCAATGAGTCCAGAGAGTGCACTGGCACCAAAGGGGATGCACTGCAGTGAGTCCAGAGAGTGAACTGGCACCTTGGGTATGTAGTGCAGTGAGTCCAGAGAGTGCACTGGCACCATGGGGATGCAGTGCAGTGAGTCCAGAGAGTGCACTGGCACCACTGGGGATGCAGTGCAGTGACTCCACAGAGTGCACTGGCACCACTGGGGATGCAGTGCAGTGAGTCCAGAGAGTGCACTGGCAACTTGGGTATGTAGTGCAGTGACTCCAGAGAGTGCACTGGCACCATGGGGATGCAGTGCAGTGAGTCCAGAGAGTGCACTGGCACCACTGGGGATGCAGTGCAGGGAATCCAGAGAGTGCACTGGCACCACTGGTGATGCAGTGCATTGAGTCCAGAGAGTGCGCTGGCACCACTGGGGATGCAGTGCAGTGAGTCCATAGAGTGCACTGGCACCACTGGGGATGCAGTGCGGTGACTCCAGAGAGTGCACTGGCACCACTGGGGATGCAGGGCAGTGAGTCCAGAGAGTGCACAGGCACGTTGAGTATGTAGTGCAGTGACTCCAGAGAGTGAACTGGCACCTTGGGTATGTAGTGCATTGAGTCCAGAGAGTGCACTGGCACCACTGGGGATGCAGGGCAGTGAGTCCAGAGAGTGCACTGGCACCTCAGGGGATGCAGGGCAGTGAGTCCAGAGAGTGCACTGGCGCCACTGGGGATGCAGTGCAGTGAGTCCAGAGCGTGCACTGGCACCACTGGGGATGCACTGCAGTGAGTCCAGAGAGTGCGCTGGCACCACTGGGGATGCAGTGCAGTGAGTCCATAGAGTGCACTGGCACCACTGAGGATGCAGTGCAGTGAGTCCAGAGAGTGCACTGGCACCTCAGGGGATGCAGTGCAGTGAGCCCATAGAGTGCACTGGCACCACTGGGGATGCAGTGCAGTGAGTCCAGAGAGTGCACTGGCACCACTGGGGATGCAGTGCGGTGAGTCCAGAGAGTGCACTTGCAACACTTGGGATGCAGTGCAGTGAGTCCACAGAGTGCACTGGCACCACAGGGGATGCACTGCAGTGAGTCCAGAGAGTGCACTGGCACCACTGGGGATGCAGTGCAGTGAGTCCAGAGAGTGCACTGGCACCACTGGGGATGCAGTGCAGTGAGTCCAGAGAGTGAACTGGCACCTTGGGTATGTAGTGCATTGAGTCCAGAGAGTGCACTGGCACCATGGGGATGCAGGGCAGTGAGTCCAGAGAGTGCACTGGCACCACTGGAGATGCAGTGCAGTGACTCCACAGAGTGCACTGGCACCACTGGGGATGCAGTGCAATGAGTCCAGAGAGTGCACTGGCACCAAAGGGGATGCAGTGCAGTGAGTCCATAGAGTGCGCTGGCACCAGTGGGGATGCAGTGCAGTGAGTCCAGAGAGTGCGCTGGCACCACTGGGGATGCAGTGCAGGGAATCCAGAGAGTGCACTGGCACCACTGGTGATGCAGTGCATTGAGTCCAGAGAGTGCACTGGCACCACTGGGGATGCAGTGCAGTGAGTCCACAGAGTGCACTGGCACCACTGGGGATGCAGTGCAGTGAGTCCACAGAGTGCACTGGCACCACTGGGGATGCACTGAAGTGAGTCCAGAGAGTGCACTGGCACCACTGGGGATGCAGTGCAGTGAGTCCACAGAGTGCACTGGCAACACTGGGGATGCACTGCAGTGAGTCCAGAGAGTGCACTAGCACCACTGGGGATGCAGTGCAGTGAGTCCACAGAGTGCACTGGCACCACTGGGGATGCAGTGCAGTGACTCCAGAGAGTGCGCTGGCACCACTGGGGATGCAGTGCAGTGAGTCCAGAGAGTTCGCTGGCACCACTGGGGATGCAGGGCAGTGAGTCCAGAGAGTGCACTGTCACCACTTGGGATGCACTGCAGTGAGTCCAGAGAGTGCACTGGCACCACTGGGGATGCAGTGCAGTGAGTCCAGAGAGTGCACTGGCACCACTGGGGATACACTGCAGTGAGTCCAGAGAGTGCACTGGTACCACTGGGGATGCACTGCAGTGAGTCCAGAGAGTGCACTGGAACCACTGGGGATGCAGTGCAGTGAGATCAGAGAGTGCACTGGCACCACTGGGGATGCAGTGCAGTGAGTCCAGAGAGTGCACTGGCACCACTCGGGATGCAGGGCAGTGAGTCCAGCGAGTGCACTGGCACCTTGAGTATGTAGTGCAGTGAGTCCAGAGAGTGCGCTGGCACCATGGGGATGCAGTGCAGTGAGTCCAGAGAGTGCACTGGCACCACTGGGGATGCAGTGCAGTGACTCCACAGAGTGCACTGGCACCACCGGGGATGCAGTGCAGTGAGTCCAGAGAGTGCACTGGCAACTTGGGTATGTAGTGCAGTGACTCCAGAGAGTGCACTGGCACCATGGGGATGCAGTGCAGTGAGTCCAGAGAGTGCACTGGCACCACTGGGGATGCAGCGCAGTGACTCCAGAGAGTGCGCTGGCACCACTGGGGATGCAGTGCAGTGAGTCCATAGAGTGCACTGGCACCACTGGTGATGCAGTGCGGTGACTCCAGAGAGTGCACTGGCACCACTGGAGATGCAGTGCAGTGACTCCACAGAGTGCACTGGCACCACTGGGGATGCAGGGCAGTGAGTCCAGAGAGTGCACAGGCACGTTGGGTATGTAGTGCAGTGACTCCAGAGAGTGAACTGGCACCTTGGGTATGTAGTGCATTGAGTCCAGAGAGTGCACTGGCACCATGGGGATGCAGGGCAGTGAGTCCAGAGAGTGCACTGGCACCTCAGGGGATGCAGGGCAGTGAGTCCAGAGAGTGCACTGGCGCCACTGGGGATGCAGTGCAGTGAGTCCAGAGCGTGCACTGGCACCACTGGGGATGCACTGCAGTGAGTCCAGAGAGTGCACTGGCACCACTGAGGATGCAGTGCAGTGAGTCCAGAGAGTGCACTGGCACCTCAGGGGATGCAGTGCAGTGAGCCCATAGAGTGCACTGGCACCACTGGGGATGCAGTGCAGTGAGTCCAGAGAGTGCACTGGCACCACTGGGGATGCAGTGCAGTGAGTCCACAGAGTGCACTGGCACCACAGGGGATGCACTGCAGTGAGTCCAGAGAGTGCACTGGCACCACTGGGGATGCAGTGCAGTGAGTCCAGAGAGTGCACTGGCACCACTGGGGATGCAGTGCAGTGAGTCCAGAGAGTGAACTGGCACCACTGGGGATGCAGTGCAGTGAGTCCAGAGAGTGAACTGGCACCACTGGGGATGCAGTGCAGTGAGTCCAGAGAGTGCACTGGCACCACTGAGGACGCACTGCAGTGAGTCCAGAGAGTGCACTGGCACCACTGGGGATGCAGTGCAGTGAGTCCAGAGAGTGCACTGGCACCACTGGAGATGCAGTGCAGTGACTCCACAGAGTGCACTGGCACCACTGGGGATGCAGGGCAGTGAGTCCAGAGAGTGCACTGGCACCACTGGGGATGCAGTGCAGTGAGTCCATAGAGTGCACTGGCACTACTTGGGATGCAGTGCAGTGAGTCCAGAGAGTGCACTGGCACCACTGGGGATGCAGTGCAGGGAATCCAGAGAGTGCACTGGCACCACTGGTGATGCAGTGCATTGAGTCCAGAGAGTGCACTAGCACCACTGGGGATGCAGTGCAGTGAGTCCACAGAGTGCACTGGCACCACTGGGGATGCACTGCAGTGAGTCCAGAGAGTGCACTGGCACCACTGGGGATGCACTGCAGTGAGTCCAGAGAGTGCACTAGCACCACTGGGGGTGCAGTGCAGTGAGTCCAGAGAGTGCACTGGCACCACTGGGGATGCAGTGCAGTGACTCCAGAGAGTGCGCTGGCACCACTGGGGTGCAGTGCAGTGAGTCCAGAGAGTTCGCTGGCACCACTGGGGATGCAGGGCAGTGAGTCCAGGGAGTGCACTGTCACCACTTGGGATGCACTGCAGTGAGTCCAGAGAGTGCACTGGCACCACTGGGGATGCAGTGCAGTGAGTCCAGAGAGTGCACTGGCACCACTGGGGATACACTGCAGTGAGTCCAGAGAGTGCACTGGTACCACTGGGGATGCACTGCAGTGAGTCCAGAGAGTGCACTGGAACCACTGGGGATGCAGTGCAGTGAGATCAGAGAGTGCACTGGCACCACTGGTGATGCAGTGCAGTGAGTCCAGAGAGTGCACTGGCACCACTCGGGATGCAGGGCAGTGAGTCCAGCGAGTGCACTGGCACCACTGGGGATGCAGTGCAATGAGTCCAGAGAGTGCACTGGCACCAAAGGGGATGCACTGCAGTGAGTCCAGAGAGTGAACTGGCACCTTGGGTATGTAGTGCAGTGAGTCCAGAGAGTGCACTGGCACCACTGGGGATGCAGTGCAGTGACTCCACAGAGTGCACTGGCACCACTGGGGATGCAGTGCAGTGAGTCCAGAGAGTGCACTGGCAACTTGGGTATGTAGTGCAGTGACTCCAGAGAGTGCACTGGCACCATGGGGATGCAGTGCAGTGAGTCCAGAGAGTGCACTGGCACCACTGGGGATGCAGCGCAGTGACTCCAGAGAGTGCGCTGGCACCACTGGGGATGCAGTGCAGTGAGTCCATAGAGTGCACTGGCACCACTGGGGATGCAGTGCGGTGACTCCAGAGAGTGCACTGGCACCACTGGAGATGCAGTGCAGTGACTCCACAGAGTGCACTGGCACCACTGGGGATGCAGGGCAGTGAGTCCAGAGAGTGCACAGGCACGTTGGGTATGTAGTGCAGTGACTCCAGAGAGTGAACTGGCACCTTGGGTATGTAGTGCATTGAGTCCAGAGAGTGCACTGGCACCATGGGGATGCAGGGCAGTGAGTCCAGAGAGTGCACTGGCACCTCAGGGGATGCAGGGCAGTGAGTCCAGAGAGTGCACTGGCGCCACTGGGGATGCAGTGCAGTGAGTCCAGAGCGTGCACTGGCACCACTTGGGATGCAGTGCAGTGAGTCCACAGAGTGCACTGGCACCACAGGGGATGCAGTGCAGTGAGTCCATAGAGTGCACTGGCACCACTGGGGATGCAGTGCAGTGAGTCCAGAGAGTGCACTGGCACCACTGAGGATGCAGTGCAGTGAGTCCAGAGAGTGCACTGGCACCTCAGGGGATGCAGTGCAGTGAGCCCATAGAGTGCACTGGCACCACTGGGGATGCAGTGCAGTGAGTCCAGAGAGTGCACTGGCACCACTGGGGATGCAGTGCAGTGAGTCCAGAGAGTGAACTGGCACCTTGGGTATGTAGTGCATTGAGTCCAGAGAGTGCACTGGCACCATGGGGATGCAGGGCAGTGAGTCCAGAGAGTGCGCTGGCACCACTGGGGATGAAGTGCAGTGAGTCCAGAGAGTGCACTGGCACCACTGAGGACGCACTGCAGTGAGTCCAGAGAGTGCACTGGCACCACTGGGGATGCACTGCAGTGAGTCCAGAGAGTGCACTGGCACCACTGGAGATGCAGTGCAGTGACTCCACAGAGTGCACTGGCACCACTGGGGATGCAGGGCAGTGAGTCCAGAGAGTGCACTGGCACCACTGGGGATGCAGTGCAGTGAGTCCATAGAGTGCACTGGCACTACTTGGGATGCAGTGCAGTGAGTCCAGAGAGTGCACTGGCACCACTGGGGATGCAGTGCAGGGAATCCAGAGAGTGCACTGGCACCACTGGTGATGCAGTGCATTGAGTCCAGAGAGTGCACTGGCACCACTGGGGATGCAGTGCAGTGAGTCCACAGAGTGCACTGGCACCACTGGGGATGCACTGCATTGAGTCCAGAGAGTGCACTGGCACCACTGGGGATGCAGTGCAGTGAATCCAGAGAGTGCACTGGCAACACTGGGGATGCACTGCAGTGAGTCCAGAGAGTGCACTAGCACCACTGGGGATGCAGTGCAGTGAGTCCAGAGAGTGCACTGGCACCACTGGGGATGCAGTGCAGTGAGTCCAGAGAGTGCACTGGCACCTCAGGGGATGCAGTGCAGTGAGCCCATAGAGTGCACTGGCACCACTGGGGATGCAGTGCAGTGAGTCCAGAGAGTGCACTGGCACCACTGGGGATGCAGTGCAGTGAGTCCAGAGAGTGAACTGGCACCTTGGGTATGTAGTGCATTGAGTCCAGAGAGTGCACTGGCACCATGGGGATGCAGGGCAGTGAGTCCACAGAGTGCGCTGGCACCACTGGGGATGAAGTGCAGTGAGTCCAGAGAGTGCACTGGCACCACTGAGGACGCACTGCAGTGAGTCCAGAGAGTGCACTGGCACCACTGGGGATGCACTGCAGTGAGTCCAGAGAGTGCACTGGCACCACTGGAGATGCAGTGCAGTGACTCCACAGAGTGCACTGGCACCACTGGGGATGCAGGGCAGTGAGTCCAGAGAGTGCACTGGCACCACTGGGGATGCAGTGCAGTGAGTCCATAGAGTGCACTGGCACTACTTGGGATGCAGTGCAGTGAGTCCAGAGAGTGCACTGGCACCACTGGGGATGCAGTGCAGGGAATCCAGAGAGTGCACTGGCACCACTGGTGATGCAGTGCATTGAGTCCAGAGAGTGCACTGGCACCACTGGGGATGCAGTGCAGTGAGTCCACAGAGTGCACTGGCACCACTGGGGATGCACTGCATTGAGTCCAGAGAGTGCACTGGCACCACTGGGGATGCAGTGCAGTGAGTCCAGAGAGTGCACTGGCAACACTGGGGATGCACTGCAGTGAGTCCAGAGAGTGCACTAGCACCACTGGGGATGCAGTGCAGTGAGTCCAGAGAGTGCACTGGCACCACTGGGGATGCAGTGCAGTGAGTCCAGAGAGTGCGCTGGCACCACTGGGGATGCAGTGCAGTGAGTCCAGAGAGTGCACTGGCACCACTGGGGATACACTGCTGTGAGTCCAGAGAGTGCACTGGCACCGCTGGGAATGCACTGCAGTGAGTCCAGAGAGTGCACTGGCACCACTGGGGATGCAGTGCAGTGAGTCCAGAGAGTGCACTGGCACCACTGGGGATGCAGTGGAGTGAGTCCAGAGAGTGCACTGGCACCACTGGGGATGCAGTGCAGGGAATCCAGAGAGTGCACTGGCACCACTGGGGATGCAGTGCAGTGAGTCCAGAGAGTGCACTGGCACCACTGGGGATGCAGTGCAGTGAATCCAGAGAGTGCACTGTCACCGCTGGGGATTCACTGCAGTGACTCCAGAGAGTGCACTGTCACCGCTGGGGATTCACTGCAGTGACTCCAGAGAGTGCACTGGCACCGCTGGGGATTCACTGCAGTGAGTGCAGAGAGGGCACTGGCACCACTGGGAATGCACTGCAGTGAGTCCAGAGAGTGCACTGGCACCACTGGGGACTGTTTTGCAAAGAAAAGCGTTTTATTGTTGCTATTCACAGCTTCCATTATTCACAGGTTTTTGAATGCTAACATTGCTCAGGAAAAGATCTGATATTTGTAGGGGTACCGTCATTCCTAGTTATTTGTTTTTACATTGTCCTTGCATTTATTACCATATAATTTCAAGTCTACGTTTGTGGTTTAAGTTATAATAAGGAAAAAAGCAGTAGTTGAAGTAGTCAGGTTAAAGATTATAGATGGAGAGGAACTTGGCTTTAGATACTAAAAACAGGATGGCAGTTAGACTTGCCTTAGAAAAATTAAAATGGTTGACTAAACTTTTTTTCCCAAAACGTTGTGCTGACCAGCCAATTTGAATTTGGCGGTATTAAAGCTGTCTGCAATAAGTTTTTCTGTTTTGGATTGTAGCTAGTTCCTCTAGGTGCTCCCGCAGAATAGTATTTTTACTATACCTATATATACTTTATATATTTACTATACCTATATATACCTAATGCCTTTCTTAGAAACAAACAAAATCTCTTTTTAAATATAACTTTCTTGCAGTTGTTAATGATGGAATTGCTCCGCCACAAAGGATTCTTTTTCCACCTGAGAAGATACGTATGGATTGGCAAGAAACACAAAGTGTTGGAGTTGGCCTGTACAATCTTGGCAACACACGTTTTCTTAATGCTACTCTACAGTGTTTGACCTACACCCCCCCACTTGCCAATTACATGCTTTATCTTGAGCACAGCCAGTCATGTGAGTACTTTCTAACAGTATTTTAAATCTGTTGGATAGCTCTGAAGGTGAAAGAACAGCAGTGATTCTGTGAGAAAAAGTTACTTGCCTGATTTTACCTGTAGAAGCTGGCTTTGAGCATTGTATTAGCAGTGGGCTCAGAATAGCATATGGAGTGCGTTTAATGCACCATGTGTGTTTTTTGTTTGTTTTTTTAAAAGGATCTTTTCTTGCTTCATGGGAATAATGAAGTGCATTGGACAGGAATGCATTTAATGAACATTTGGCATTTGGGCTATTTGGGCTTCCTGCTGCTAGAAAGGCAATAAAATTTAGGATGTTGGCATCATAGGTCTTTAGTCTTCACAGCCTAGGTTCCATAATGCACTACAATAAATGGTCTGTTCGTTGTTGAACCAATTAAAAAAACAAACAAACAAAAAAAAAACCTAGAAAGCAATATGAGCTGTTATGAACATGACTAGATTTTTTTGTGGGACTGTATTAAAATCTAGACTGATTTTGTTCTAAATAAAATGTTGTACTATAAACTAAATGTTGTACTAAACGTGTATGCTTTTTAGGCTGGTACCTTTGTATCGATACCTAGAAATTTAACTGTTTTCTTCCTGTATATAGAAATTGTTTCAGTTAAGAATCCTGTTGAAAAAAGGAGGGCAGAAGTACTATTACATACATTACTTTAGTTTTTCCTTTCTCCCAAAGGACTCGTAGCTCTGTATCATGAAGCTCACCTGACAGCACTGTGCTGAAAATAACCCACATTCTCTTAATGCTGTATCATCAATGTCAAATATTCTTTCCTCATATATTTTGCAGCCTGTGGAGTTCACATTCCTGTCAGCCTTCACAAACGTGACTTTGCAGTAGTCTTTTAGATTTCTCATCACAAAATGCACTTGAACACAAGCTTAATGGATATTTTTATTCTATAAAGTTGTGTGAAATGAAATGTTACGAGACTGTTGGGACAAGGAGAGTGGATACTGTATCTATAGTTTAAATGTTACTTATATGTTTGTTTGTAGTTATGTCTGTTTCGCTAGACTGGGATGCTTTCTTCTTTCACTCTTCAGGTCGTGAACAAGATTTTTGCATGATGTGCACGATGGAGACTCACATTAACCAGGCCCTGCGTTGCACTGTTGATGCTATCGAGCCTACGCGTGTTATCAATAACCTCAGTCGTAAGTGGCTTCAGATGTGTTTCTTTTTCAGTATCTTGTAATCTTCAAATAATTATTTGATGTGTATAAATGGTTTTAACACTATAAAGAAGAGAGATTTTAGAAATACGAGAATTATTTCATTTTTAAATGAGGTAAATACTATCATCTTCTTATTTAGGAATAGGACAACATTTCCATTTTGGCAGTCAAGAAGACGCACACGAGTTCTTGCGCTATACTGTCGATGCTATGCAGGAAGCGTGCTTGAATGGAAGCACCAAGTCAGCATAAACAAATTCACTTTTATACGTTCTCTAGCACCTTGTAGTCCTTTATTTACTATCAAAACTGAAAGTCTACGTCATCCTTGGTTTTCATAAAACTCTTTGAAGAGTTAACTGTGTGCCTTAAATCTTCTGAGGTCTGATTATAATTTATTTCCAGATTGGACAGATCTTCTCAAGCTACCACCATCATTCATCAAATATTTGGAGGATTTCTAAGATCAAGAGGTACTTTTAAAAATATTCCTGTCCTTAGAACTGATCTGTGTCTTTTGTCGGTAGTAAAGCAGTCTGCAGCTTGTCTAAAGTAGTATCTATCGACAACTTGAATTTGGACAGTTAGTCTCCTCCACGTATTGTTAAGCATTTATATTTTGCTTCCACTGAAGTGCTTGAATTGCAAAGCAGTTTCGGATACATATGAGGCATTTCTTGATATCACTTTGGATATAAAGGTAGGATGTTTTGTAAATATAATTCATGATGTTTAAGTACATGTATAACTTTCTAAATTAAACTTGTTTAACTTAAAAAACCAAACCACATACAATGTTAAAATATAAGAGCTTAAGAGAGCAGATGGAAGCATCTGCCTCGAGGGCAGGTGAGTTGGCAGAGTAAGGGAGCAGATGAGAGTACCTGTCCTAGCTGTGCTGTGGCTTTGGATGCTGCCGCGGCCTATGCTTTTCTTTTTCTTTCGCAGGTGCCTTGCACAGACTCAGAGGGGCCAAGCTGCACTCTGAAGAGCAGCACGAGAAGGGCAGGCTGGTCGTGAGTGGGGTTGGAGCGGAATGGCCAAGTTGCGCAAGGTGACTGCGAAGGGTATCCATTTTGCTTTTCAGGTGTCATGGCAGGCTCTACACAGAAGTGGCTGAGGATTTGAGAAGAGGTTACAGAGCATCAAGGAGCAGCACGTGCAGTGACGGTTTCCAAACGGTATGGTTGCTTTCTCTTCTGTTCATCAGGTGCCACAGGCAAGGTGGGCTGTGACGTTAGTCTTTAGAATCGGAGCTAAGCAGGTCACTAGAATGCCACAGGGCATCTGAGAAGGGTGTTTTAACAGAAAAAGCTTGTCTGGCATGGCAGTGCCTGATGGCAGCGTGTTTCCACAGGTGAAGAGGTGCCTGAAGCCCCATCCTGTCTAGCCTGCGCACACCTCGCTGAGAATGAAAGCCGCTTTCCAGTAATTCAGAAAGCCAAGTTACATCTCGGCCTCGAGCATCTGGGGCCTGTGCTTTTGGGCCTGTCTGTAGCATTTGGCACTTGCATTAATACTTTCTTGGCATATATTTAGGCTTTTGGGGCCAGTGTCTTGGGGGGGTGTGGAGCTGCTTGTACACCTTTGGGGCTTGCATCTGGGGGGGGGGGGGGGTTGGGAGTTGCTTGTACACCTTTGGGGACTGTGGCTGGGGGGGGGGGGGTCAGGGCCTGCATCTGGGGGGGTTGGAAGCTGCTCCTACAATGTAGGGATCTGTATCTGTGGGGGTTGGGAGCTGCTTGTACACAGTATGGGCTTGCGTTTGGGGGCAGGTGTTGGGAGCTGCTTGTACAATGTAGGGATCTGCATCTGGAGGGGGTTGGGAGCTGCTTGTACACCTTTGGGGCTTGCATCTGGAGGGGGTTGGGGCCTGCCTCTGGGGGGGTGGTTGTGAGCTGCTTGTATACTGTAGGGGCCTGCTTGTACACCTTTGGTGGGGCCTGCGTCTGGGGGGGGGGTGGGAGCTGCTTGTACACTGTTAGGGCCTGCCTTGCGGGGGGGGGTGGGAGCTGCTTTTACACTGTAGGGGTCTGGGTCTTGGGGGGTTGGGGCTGTTTGTACACCTTTGGGGTGTGCCTCTGGGGAGGGTGGGGAGTTGCTTGGACACCTTTGGGGCCTGTGTCTGGGGGGGGTTGGGGCCTGTGCTGGGGGGGTTGGGAGCTGCTTGTACACTCTAGGGTCTTCTGGCGGGCTTTGGAGCCTCCCTTTGAGGGGGACATTTGGGAGCTGGTTGTACACCTTTGGGGCCAGAGTCTGGGGCGTGGGGGCTGGGGCTGGGGCCTGCATCTGGGTGGGGTGGGGTCCAGTTCATGGGGGGGGGTTGGGAGCTGCTTGTGGACAGTTGGGGTCTGCATCCGGGTGTGGTTGGGGCCTGCTTGTAGACTTCTGCAGCCTGCGTCTGGTGTTTGGGGGCTTTTCTGTAGCGTTTGGGGCTTGCATTTTGGCTTTGGGATGTGTCTTGAGCTTCTGGGGCCTAGCTGTAGTGCTTGGGGCCTGCGTCTGGGGCTTTTCTGTAGCATTTTGGTCACGTGTTTGTGATTTGGGGTGTGTATCCAGGGTTTTGCCTTTTTTGTAGTTTTCAGCTATGTGTCAGTTTCTTTGTCAGTTGCCTGGGGTTAGGGGCAGTTTGGGGTTTGGATCATTAGTCAGTGTCATTAGCGTTGGGGGGTTGATATGAAGGGTTAGGGTTGTGGTTAGAGTTGTTAGGGTTAAAGGGAATAAGGATTTTAGGGTAAGGGGATCAAGGTTGTGGGAATAAAAATGTTTTTGCACAGAGTTACATCGTTTAGAGGGAAGGAAGGTGGTACTGAGATATGCTTGCAGTGATAAGAAAGCTTCACAGACAACCTTGTAAAATGCAGACAACCAGAATCCTTAGAGCAATTGGGTGGAAATCACGGTGTAAGAAACATTACCACCTCAAAGAGGAAAACAGTCAAGAAAAAAAGAAAATTGACTTGTAACAGGCCAGCAGCTGTGTATTTTCTGTGAAGAACCAGATAGATTGTGAACCTGGATTACCCGGTCAATTGGGAAACTGGGGAGGGTCCTGGTCACCGAGAGGGAAAAAAAAATTCCCGGCATGCTCTGGGAAAACAATATGGCCTCCCGGAAGTCCAGTGCCGGAAAACTACATCTCCCGGCATGCTCTGGGAAACCAATATGGCCTCCCGGAAGTCCAGTGCCGGAAAACTACAACTCCCGGCATTCCTCGGAATCCAAACATGGCCTCCCGGAAGTCCAGTGCACCCCTCCCAGAGTACTACATATCCCGGCATGCTCTGGGAAACCAATATGGCCTCCCGGAAGCCCAGTGCCGGAAGACTACATCTCTCGGCATGCTCTGGGAAAACAATATGGCCTCCCGGAAGTCCAGTGCCGGAAAACTACATCTCCCGGCATGCTCTGGGAAAACAACATGGCTTCCCGGAAGCCCAGTGCCGGAAGACTACATCTCCCAGCATGTTCTAGGAAAAAAACATGGCCTCCCGGAAGCCCAGTGTCCGAGAACTACATCTCCCGGCATGCCCTGGGAAAACAATATGGCCTCCCGGAAGTCCAGTGCCGGAAAACTACATCTCCCGGCATGCTCTGGGAAAACAACATGGCTTCCCGGAAGCCCAGTGCCCCCGAGTACTACATAGCCCGGCATGCTCTGGGAAACCAATATGGCGTCCCGGAAGCCCAGTGCCGGAAGACTACATCTCCCAGCATGTTCTAGGAAAAAAACATGGCCTCCCGGAAGCCCAGTGTCCGAGAACTACATCTCCCGGCATGCTCTGGGAAAACAATATGGCCTCCCGGAAGTCCAGTGCCGGAAAACTACATCTCCCGGCATGCTCTGGGAAAACAACATGGCCTCCCGGAAGCCCAGTGCCCTCGAGTACTACATACCCCGGCATGCTCTGGGAAACCAATATGGCCTCCCGGAAGCCCAGTGCCGGAAGACTACATCTCCCGGCATTCCCCGGACTCCCAATATGGCTGCCCGGTAAGCGGCTTCTCGAGAACTGCACCTCCCGACATGCTCTGGGAAGGCAACATGGCCTCCCGGAAACCCAGTTCCCAAGAACTACATTTCCCAGCACTCCCCGGAAAATTGAGCCTCGCAGTTTGCCGTAGGACGCCACGTTTTTTGCTCTGTTACATTCCCCGTTCCATTTTGTGTTTATGGAGGTTTTCCCGCCGTTTTGGGGTTTTCCCCTCAATTTCGGGTTTTCACCTCTCCATTTCAGGGTTCTTCCCCACAATTTTCGGTTCCTTTCCCTAATTTGGTGCTTCGCCCCCCCAGTTTTGGGGTTCCCCCTCCATTTTGGGGATTCCCCCCCCCCTTCCAATCCCCCCACAATTTTGGGGTCCCCCACCATCTTTTTTAGGCCTGCCACCCTAATATTAAGGTTCTTTCCCCCAATGTTGGGGTTCTCACCACATTTTTGAGGTTCCATCCCTTAATTTGGGGCTTCACTCCCCGACATCTGGGGCTTTAACCCCAATTTTGAGGGTCCCCCCGAATTTTGGGGACTCCTCCCCAGTTCTTGGGGGGTCCACATTCAATTCTGGAATTTCACGCTTCCATTTTAAGTGTTCTTCCCCCCAATTTGGGGGTTCACCCACCCAATCTTGGGGGTTCCTCCCCTAATTTGGGGGGACCTGACCACTTTTGGGGGTCCCCCCCAATTTTAGAGTCCCCCACCCTCCTTTTTTCGGGTTTCCCCCAATATTAATAGTTCTTCTGCCCAATTTTGGGGGACCCCACAACTTTGAGGTTCCTTCCCCTAACTTGGGGCTTCAACCCTTCAATTTTGGGGGTCTCCCACCCTCTTAATTTGGCCTTCCGCCCTAATATTAGGCCTAACCCCTAACCCTACGGCACCCACGCATCTAACCCTAACCCCCACCCCAAAAAACTCTAGAAACCCTAACCCTAAAAACCCTTTCAGCCCTAACCCAATAAAATTTACCACACTAAAGCCCTGAAGACCTACGCCTAAAACCCCTAACCCTAAAAATTAAGACCCTCTAAACCCTAACCCAAAAAATTAAGACTCTCAAGGCCCTAACCCTGGAGCCCCTAACCTTAAAAACAAACAAAAATTGAGACCTTAAACCCCTAACCCTAAATACCTTACCATAAATAAAACCCTATGACCCTAACCCCTAAAAACCCTATCTACACTAAAACCCCAAAAAACTTTAAAACCTTAACACACTAACCCCCAGACCCTAACCCTTTAACTCCAACCCTAACAACCTTAAAATCCTAACCCTAAACCCTGGAAACCCTAACCCTGAAACCCAACCCTAGTGCCTTAGCCCTGAAACCTTAAAACCCTAACACCTTGTTAAAAACACTCTGTAACTAATAACATAGGCTCAGGCAAGGATCTCAGTGAGGTAGCATTTTTATTCACGAGTGCAATGGCAGGTGTCCCACAAGCCACGTACTAGTTCCATAACACAGTTTATATAAATTTTTTTTTCCCTCTCGGTGACCAGGACCCTCCCCAGTTTCCCAATTGACCGGGTAATCCAGGTTCACAATCTATCTGGTTCTTCACAGAAAATACACAGCTGCTGGCCTGTTACAAGTCAATTTTCTTTTTTTCTTGACTGTTTTCCTCTTTGAGGTGGTAATGTTTCTTACACCGTGATTTCCACCCAATTGCTCTAAGGATTCTGGTTGTCTGCATTTTACAAGGTTGTCTGTGAAGCTTTCTTATCACTGCAAGCATATCTCAGTACCACCTTCCTTCCCTCTAAACGATGTAACTCTGTGCAAAAACATTTTTATTCCCACAACCTTGATCCCCTTACCCTAAAATCCTTATTCCCTTTAACCCTAACAACTCTAACCACAACCCTAACCCTTCATATCAACCCCCCAACGCTAATGACACTGACTAATGATCCAAACCCCAAACTGCCCCTAACCCCAGGCAACTGACAAAGAAACTGACACATAGCTGAAAACTACAAAAAAGGCAAAACCCTGGATACACACCCCAAATCACAAACACGTGACCAAAATGCTACAGAAAAGCCCCAGACGCAGGCCCCAAGCACTACAGCTAGGCCCCAGAAGCTCAAGACACATCCCAAAGCCAAAATGCAAGCCCCAAACGCTACAGAAAAGCCCCCAAACACCAGACGCAGGCTGCAGAAGTCTACAAGCAGGCCCCAACCACACCCGGATGCAGACCCCAACTGTCCACAAGCAGCTCCCAACCCCCCCCCATGAACTGGACCCCACCCCACCCAGATGCAGGCCCCAGCCCCAGCCCCCACGCCCCAGACTCTGGCCCCAAAGGTGTACAACCAGCTCCCAAATGTCC